>NW_028318157.1:4595833-4897916 GCF_062004578.1 Staurois parvus
TCTCCTTCTTCTCATCCTTCTCCTTCTTCTCATCCTTCTCCTTCTCCTTCTTCTCATCCTTCTCCTTCTCCTTCCTCATCTCCAAGGGCATTTAAATTAAAGGTACAGTGTTCTGCACTAATATAAAGGCTCTCTGAAGCCTAGAAACCCTTTTTATAAGTTAAATTCGTAGTGAATAAATTTGCATCGAATCGAATTTCTTCCTCAAATTTGGCGAATCAGCCGAATCGAATTTTTGAATAATTCGCTCATCTCTAGTAATAACCTTAAAACATGATTTTATTGTATAAAAGTGGTAAGTGATATACTCACAAAAGATGAATGAGAGAAAGTCTCATCATTAACAACAGCACCATCACATCCACAGAACATCACATCCCATCACAGGGTAAATGGACATCCAACAGGCTAATGTGTTTCGTGAACTTGCTTCTTCTTCAGGGCAAGCCTGAGATGGAATGTGATATTCTGTGGATTTGATGGTGCTGTTGTTAATGATGAGCCTTTGTCTCATGCATCTTTTGTGAGTATATTAAAATAAAATTGTGTTTTAAGGTTAATGCACTAGGCCAGTGTGCCCTCTTTTTTGCTTTTTCGGTTACAGTGATCCAATGCAGTGCCTGACTGCATCTCTTCTCTCTTTACTGCTTTGTTCTCAGTTGGCTCCTGTTGCCATCAAACAAATCCTGTGAAGAGGGAGCATAACCCAGCCATGCTGTGTGTGTCCAAGGAAGCATACAGCATGAATAGAATAGAATATACAATAACAGGATATATTAAAATAGAATAGGATAAAAAGGAATAGAATAGAAAAAAATAGAATAGATTAAAACAAAAAAGACTAAAACAGAAAAGAATAGAAGAGATAAAAAAAAATAGACTAGAATAGAAAATAATAAACTAGAATAGATTAAAATAGAATGAATATAGCCATCTTCCTAAATTCACATTTTTTGAATTTTGAAATTTGAATTTCGAATTTTAAATTTATTTGAAAATAACGAATATACGAAACAAATACAAATATACAAATAAAATTCAGAAAGCAAATCGTTCTAACATAATGAATATGATGAAACAAAATTATTAACTTAACAAACGAATCCAAAACAAAATGAAACAAATTCTTCTGTCATGCACATCTCTAATTTACATATGTACATATGTTTATGGAGAGTGTGAATAATATCTTTTAATTCAGTTTTTGGCCTTCAGCAAGCAGTGATACTCAAACTTTCTAAGTGGTGCTTTTTGAGGTGTATTGGTAGTTGACTTAACAGTCATTTGAAACAGGGCAGGCATGGGGATAATCTTCTTTTATGACCAGTAATGCCAAGAAGGTGTAGGTGTGCTTCCAAAAAATATTGAGTAGATGGTGCCTCTATTTGTGTAATGTAAAAGGTGTAATAGATTCTATTATTTTATATTGCAGTTTTCATCCATTTTCGTGGAGTACGGTATGTATTTGCTAGTGGAGTTCTAGCTGTTTGTGAGAAGATTAAAAGTCAGTTGGTAAATCTAGGAAAGCAGTTCAGGCTTTGACATGGGATTGAGAATGTTGTGTCACCTTAGAGGCCTTCGATATTGAAGCATAGACACAGAAAATGGAATGTTTGGATTGTTTTGGGTATAAAACAATCTTGAAGGATTTTTATTTATTTTTGAAGCAATACACAACTGCATTATGTAGAGTTTTTTTAAATATTCCTCATGATAAGCTTCATCCATTGATAAGATGGCTGGACAAAGTGCTAAAGTAAGCTTTGTTGCAATGCTTTAATCCAGCCATAGACTGTTTGAATCTCAGCTGGTTCAGCAGGGAATGTCAGCCAAGATTCGAACTATGTATGGGCTAGCTGAATGTACCCAAACAGGGGCGGACTGACCATTTGGAAACTCGGGCACTGCCCGAGGGCCCGGGGTCAGTAGGGGGCCCCATGAGATGCCCCTGGTACCTTTTCATAGGCTTTTTTGAGTTTGGGCAAGGACACAGGGGCCCCATGATCCCCTATTGCCCGGGGGCCCCTTGAGTTGTCAGTCCACCCCTGTACCCAAATTAATTGATCTATAAACTTGGGTACAATAAGCCTATTGGATTTTACATGTGATTATTGTTAGTGGCTTTTATAGCCTCTATCAGTAATCACTGCGTTCTCCCGGCAGGGATGGCTCCATCCCCCTCTCCCACCTCACCAGGAGAACACAATGGCTCCACAGGGGGATTCTCCCATCAACACTGTGTTGATAAGGGTATCAAATGATTTTCTTTCCTGTAACCATGCAACCAAATTCACTCCATCTAGTAATATTTTACAGTGCAGCGGGGCTCATTCTGAGCACTGGCCTGTGTCATTAACAGGACGTAAGTATACACTAAAAAATTTTAGACTTTAAAGATTCAGATGCAGTTCTCTTAAGCAAACATTTTGTAGAGAGAGATTTTTATAGTTTATCATGATAGAACTGATGCTTGGTGATTGGCCATTCAGGTAAAAAGTGCTGTCACATGAAGGACAAGGAGAGTCTTTAGACCTGTATAAATTCCAAGTTGCTACTAGGAGCTTACATCCAGCATCCTCTCTTTACTCCAGGCAGTCAAATGAAGAGGCACAGAGCAAAGACAAGGTGAGTATGTACTGCCAGTGTTGGGGATGGTACAGGTCCCTTTTATTCTTAATCTTTGAAAAAAAGTGTAGTATGTGCTGTTCTTATCCACATTCTTTTTATGCCATGTCTACCAACTATTGTCATGCTGTAGCCAGATATTCTTAATTGCCTGATATTTTTAATTTAAAGGTAGACAAAGCCAGGGTTGATTAACTGGCCCTAAGTGCCATTTTATTTTTTAAGCAAGTAGCTAGTATTGCAGGTTCTTTTACCAACACAAAACTGAATCCAACCTAGAAGTCAGATGTCATATGGTAAACTTCTAAAGATCTTGTCTTACAGATTCTTAACACCTGCTCCAAGACTCCAGTGTGCAACCTATTTCATCTTCTCTCATTTCTATTCCTAGCTTCAAGTTTAGCAGAGATCATCAGAAATCAACGATTTTGATTCTAGTATTGAATTATAGCTCTTTGAAATTGTAATGTTTTCCTTACTTCCTCTATGCAAAACAAAGTCTTTACTGTATTTTGATCTTGTGGAACTATTTTAGGGCCTGCTCATTTTTTTGTAACTTAGCTAGTTATTTTGTTAAAGTTAAATAGAACACAGTTTAGAGTTAGAGCTTTAGCTTAAAGTATAGTTTACGGCACAATGAATTAAACAAACAAAAAATATGTAGTGCATCTCTGCAATACATTTCCCAAGGTATATCCCTTTAAGGGCCATGAAAGTACAGAAAAATACCTGTTGATTTGCCAGAATGCATTCTGATCCTAATTTCAGTTGTAGTCTGAGACCACACAGCATTTTTGTGGACTCATTGGTGTCAGGCCTGCTCAGCTGTCTTTTGTTAACTATTTAAAAGAGATGCACGGGTTTTGAAAATAACAAACATACATACATGCAGCATCGAACCAAACTGAGGAACCAAAGGCCACTGATCACTCAGTTCTGGGCCTTTAATGAGCAGAGAGCTGGTGAGTGTAAGGCACTGGCTCTGTGCTCTGCCTCCCCCCCCCCCAATGCTCATTGGAGCACTGGGCTATGAAGTGGGCAGGAGCAACTGGCCCAGGCTCTCCTACATGCTGGATTTTAGCGGCATACAGGTCACAGGAGTGCAGAATGAAGTGAACTCCTGTGACCTACAGAAGTAGGGCCAAAGGACCTTTGGCCCTACTTTTCCTTTAAACACACCTTCTATCATGATCTGAAAAACATAAAGACTAATTACTCTCTAGTCCTAAGAAAATAATTAGGAAGGCTATTGAGAGGGATAAATTGACTCCATGAGATGACAAAAAGTGTGCAGAAGGTATAAGACAATTCTGAATATCTGTCAAGGTCAACAATTTTTTTACACTTATAACACAGATAAAACAAAATTCTTTCAATGCTATATTAAAAAAATGATGTGCCAAGATGGTCTTTTTACCACAAGTCCAAACACTGCACTTACATTCTTACACTAACCTTTTCAAATCCATCTTCTGATTTCTCATAAATAGCAAATGAAGGTGAATAAAAAGTTAATTATGAAGTATTATATTCCAAAAAGATATAAAAAATAGAGTTTTTTATTAAATATTTATGAGGTACAGTATCAAATGCCTTTGCAAAATCTAACTAAACTACATCCACTGGACTTGCACCATCCAATATCTCACTTACATCTTTGTAGAACAATAAAATGTTGGTCTGACAAGAACAGTTTTTCATAAATCCATGCTGGTTTCCCTTATGATACCTTTATCACAGACAAAATTCTCCAGAGAGTCCCCTACCATTCCCTCAAATACCTTACATACTATTAATATTACGCTGATTGGTCTGTGGCTTCCTGATATACATCTAGACCATTTTTTGTAAATTGGTACTACATCTGTTCTATGCTAATCAGTTGGTACCATTCGAGTTAGAAATTTAAAAATTAGAAATAGCAGCCTGGCTTTAACTAAGCTAAGTTCCCTAAAGAGTTGTGGATTTAAATCATCTGGATCCAGTGAATTATTTACATTAAGTTTCTCTAGTCTTTCCTGTGCCTGGTTTACATTCAACCACTGAGGTACCTTTGATGAAATTGTATTAATATTGCTGTTAAGACTTTTTCTTCTGTAAAAAATTGAGAAAAATTATTTAATATTGTACATCTGCCTTTTCCTTGTCATTTGTGGCCAAACTCCTGTGTTCATCTATTATGGGGTCTATAAGTTTTTTCATATACTATTTACTATTCATATATTTGAAACATTTTTTGGAATTTTATTTTATTTGCTGTACAAATGTGCTTTTCTAATTTAGCCACCCTGATTGCTCTCTTGCATTTTATGTTGCATTCTTTGTAAATCTAGAATGCTGAGGGTGTCCTTTGCACTTTGCGCTCTTTTGATTTTTGTTCAGTTATTTGTTGGTATGCTACATTTAGAAACATTTTTACTTTTGTTCTTTTTATGCTTGTTTTCCAATGGAATACAATGACTAATACACTTGTTTAATTCATCTTTAAAGGAGAAGTACAGCCAAAGCTTTTTTGGCTGTACTTCTGTGGATCACAGGAGTGCAGTTCATTTTGCACTCCTGTGACCTGTTTTCAACTGACAACGGGCTTTAAAGTCGGGATCCACCCCAGAGTCTGGAGCGACACCTGGCTCAGCCTCTCAGCAAGCTTCTGAGACCCTGAGCCAGCCGTTCCCTTGCCCTCCACATCCCAGCTCTCCAATTAGAGCAGACAGTGGTGGCTGACAGTCCCCGCTCTCTGCTTAGAGTGGCTGTGAGAACTCAGCAATCAGTGAACATGTGATCACATTTAGAGTCGGTGAGGGACAGATGCAGCATCAAATCCATGCTGCATCCAGCTAGCTAACTATAAATGGGGGGAAAAAAGCAATACTTCTCTTTTAATTTTCTAACTAAAGTTCCACTTTAATGATAGGATATTTATCAAGTTTATATGTGTGGAGATCTGGAACTGTGTATTGCATGAGTAGCATTTTTTTCTTCCTTTTTTTTTTCAAAGACTTGGTGCCTGATATGTGTTGCCCTCTCCACTCTCCTGTGATCTCTGGATGTGATCCTTGTGTATGATTTTTATCAAACAGCCATCCAGTTTCCTAGTAAATGCATCCTAATAAAAGGAAATTACATAGTCTAATTTAATTTAATATTTTCTACTTGATGGAGTGCCCAAGACTTAGTGTAAACTAAAAACACACCCTTCCATATATGGGATGCAGTATCATATTATATCGTTATCTGTATGTATATATGTGTTTATATGCAGTATGTTCTTTTGTTTTGCTTGTCTTGTTAGAACATCCCTTTTCAGAAACAGCACTTCTGCAAAATGCGTTGAGAAACTGTATTTTCTTCACAGTCTGAGCCTTTTATCATAATGTACTATATTTGTTTGTTATACATCCGTGAGGCTGGTCTTGCATGCTTTTCTAGTGTAGTTTAATGTATTTTGCATGTATACTGTATATACGCTGTGGATAGAGCTATGTATACAGGGATTTCTGTTCACTTTAATATGGTGTAGATTATTTTATGTTTATTCTGTGTTTATTGACAATTTATGACAATTTATTTATTGACAATTTTCAAGTATACAAATAGAACAGAGTAGAGCATATCCAATCAAAAGAAACATTACATGGAGCATGTATTGACATATCTAGGTAACCTACATTTCTGAAACATAAAGATTGCACAGGAGGAACATATCCATTTACTTTGATATCCTAAATATGTCTTGTAATGTGGAATTAGAGATTCAGAAATAAAAATATCAAAAGTGATGGTAAACGCACATACTGCAGTACAATTAGATATAGTACAGCCCATGGAGCATAAAGATGGAAAATCCTACATTAACATGATGACTATATAGCAGCAGGTAATCTTAAAAGGGTATAAGGTGCAGGACTGCTTTGGTGTAAGTCAGCTGCACCTGTAAACATGGAGAACCAGGTGTATCCCCACTCAAACATGAAAAAATAGACAGGAAGAGGAATAGCAAAAGAGAATGGAAGAGAAAGAGGAAAAAGGGGGGGGCGGGGGATAGGGATATAAGGAAGGGGTTAAGAACAGGGCCTGACACCATCTTCAGGTCATCTCTGCTGGTACCACGGATGTAAGTCAGTATATGACAGCATTCAATACAAGACGGGGGCTGATCAATTGAAATATGTAACAAATTCTGAGGAATATCTAAAGTATTTCCACTCAGTCCATGTGATCCTGTAGGTTTATGATTTGTAATTTTTCCAGGAGACCATCTGTTCCAGATAGCTCAGGAAGTCCATCTTGTAGGCCCAGGCATGAAGGGAAGGGGTTCCCGGTTTGCAACAGATTCTGGAGACAACAGTTCTAGCTGCTGTTATAATACATTTTAAGGATTTTGCCACAAAACGCAGTAATTAGAGGACATGTCCCCCACATATGGGTCATAATGGCTGGGCCATTCAAACATCCCCAGCAAACATTTGGTATTGAAGCTGTAGATGGTTTTAAATGTTTTGTTTGTACTTTTTTGGAATGTTAATACTCATCAACCTTATATGCTGGGTCGATTTGAAATCAATTCAATTTTATTTATATATTTGGTGCATGTTTGCCTATTGTTTTGCTTTGTGTCTACTAAGGTAAATTTTCACTGTTGGAGTTGGTGTTTAAGGTCTTGCAATGCACCACAGCCTGATGCAGTACAGAGCTCAACAAATTTGTAGTCCAATATTTCCTTCTCACCTTTCCGTCACCTGTTTACATTTTAATTTAGTTTGATTATCCAAAAAGGAAGGGGTAATAAGTTATATTAAAATAAGAGCATGAAAAGGAACAATAAAAATATTGGTATTTTGCATCACGTATGACGTAAAACAAATGTATTTTGCCAATACACGACAAGGCAAATGGTAACTTTAATGTAACATTCCCAAGTCACATACTTACCTTCCATTCTCTTGTCCACTGCTTTGCATGGCCACCAAGATACACCCAGTACTTCCAGGTATGGGGAATATGAGACTCGCTCTGCTTTCTCTGAGTGACAGCACTAGTGCTTGGAGACTGACTGCTCAGAAACCCAACCCAGAAACACCTTATAAATATCCAAAGAGGACACCAAGGGGGAAGGGGTGTGAGCATGGCACTCTCTGGCAGCAGGAGTTAGGAGCTCTCACACCCGCCAAATAATGGTGCTTACCCGACTCCTCTGCCGACCATATCGCCTCAGTGAGATCTGGAGACAGGAGGTTCTGTGTGGTAGGTGGATCTGGGAGAGGTACAGCGGCAGAGGATCATGAGGCTTCTGCCTGTCACTAGGACCGGGAGACCCACATGATCAGTCAGGTGACTGGGCAGAGAAGCCTGGGAGCTGGTGAGCTCATCTTCGGAGATAGGAGGATGGAGTTTTTCTGTTCCTTCCCTTAAGGACCGACAGTCTGCTCCCCTCTACAGTGTGGCAGATTCCCCGCGAGGAGGTAGAGGGAGAAGTGGTGTCGGAGGCACTAAGGAAGATCACATTGCAGAGCCAGAGTGGAGACCTGGGATAGAGACTGTCCGGACTGAGAACCCCCAAACAGGAGAGCGCGGGAGACCCAAGAAAAATAGGAAACAACTGACAGCAAGCCTTGGGAACAGCGCTCAGGAATGGGTGAGTGGCTGTGGGAGGCAGTAAACCCCTAAAGTTGAGCTGAGTCTCATAGTGCTGTTGTAGAGACTGGGAGATACGATGATATGGTTTCTGTGTTTTGGGATTCTCAGGCATAGAGGAGACAGTGTGTTCAGGACTCTATTTGAAAGTAAACTGGTATCTAGCAATATACGTTTTTTGCACATTTTTGAAAAATATGAAGAGTAGATCTGTCAAAGGAGGGGGAGCAAAGACACCTCAAGCAAATTTAAATACAAGTACAATAAAGAAGTGCATGCCTTTGCATGAGAAGGAACAAACCCCAGAAAGTCGTGGAGAGCAAAATTGTATCAGAGGTAAGTTTTCTATCTTTTGAAGTAGTGGATAGAAATCAAATGAAGGAAATCTCAAAACCGGAGAATGAAAGGGGAAAAAGAAACATGGAGGAGCAGAAAAGAAGGCTACAAATGCCCACGAAAATGAAAATTATCAATATGTTAGCAAAACTTGAAAATTCCATAAAAAGTGAAATAGCGACTTTACACCACGAAATGGGACAAGTTTAGTATATACATAGGATGGAAGAATTAGACCATATAGATGAGGATAAAATGGAAAATTTTAAGAAGATCTGGGAAGGATGGTATATTTTCCAAATATCAAAAAGATTTTTAGAAGTGGTTGGAGTGTAGGAGAATAAAGAAAATAAATAAGGAGATGGGAAAAACAGAAAGGGAAAAGATAAGGAGGAAATAATAAGATAGATTAACAAAAGAAGATCAAGAAGTAAGCGTAAGGACAGTAGGCAAGAGGAGGGGGGGGGGGTTGGGAGCGGGGGTAAATATGGGGGTTGGGGTTGTAATTAAGTATAGATTTTTGTATTATAAGATGTTGATTTGAAATGGATTTGTATGATAAAAAAAAATTAATAAAGATATGATGAAGATAAGTATCCAAAGAGAGGAGAAAACCAGAAATTTTCAGGTGGTGTAGGAGATGGTTTAAAATTACCAAATTTTCGAAACATTGTCACCGGCCTGCCTTCCTGGGACAAAGCCTACCTGGTTCCTATGCATTAGGCGCCACAAGCATTTGTTAATATGTGTGCTCAGGATTTTTCCCAAGAACTTCAGGTTGTTGTTAAGGATGGAAAAAGGCCGGAAGACCCGATGTTCTGATACCTACTCTGGCTGTTTAGGGATCTTAGAGATGTGAGCCTGAAAGTAGTGACCCATGTTTTAAGGCATTGAAATAGTTGGCTAAGTTGGGAGCCAAAAGGTTGGAGAATTTCTAATAATATAAACCTGAAAACAAATCAGGGCCAGGAGCCATGGGGAGCTTCAGGGACTTGATTGCCTGAAGAACTTCAGTCTTCGAAATGTCGACATTGAGAGTGTCATAAGCCGCATTTGGAAGCGTAAGGAGATTCAAGTCAAGGAAGAAATGTTCAGTCTGAGCCAGAGGAAATGGGGCTGGCTTGGCATAGAGTGAGGGGAGGAACACCTAAGATCAGCAGGGGATTAGAAATTATACATTGCTATCTTTTTCCATTGACTCTCTATCTTTATTTAGAAGCATAATGTATCACTGGAAGAAGCATAATGTAACACTGAAATTGTTGATTGTCATGTCTCATGACATAAAAAGCAGAATTATTATTGGGAAAGTGAAAATGTATCTAGGTTTTAAAACCCTGTAAAAACAAAACAAAAAAGAAACCCACCACGTAGGAACAGCTAGAGAGAACCTATGCCTTCTGTAAGTTTCAAGACTTTCTTTTTATATCCCCAAAAACTAAATAAATTGTCATGAAAACCAAGAGTTGCATGCCTTAGTTATGAGCAGAGGAGGACTGACCATTTGGAAATGCGGGCACTGCCCGAGGGCCGGGGGTCAGTAGGGGGCCCCGTGAGATGCCCCGGTACCTTTTTCATAGGCTATTTTGAGTTTGGGCAAGGCACAGGGGCCCCATGATCCCTTATTGCCTGGGGGCCCCATGAGTTGTCAGTCCTACCCTGGTTATGAGGGAGCTATTCTGGGTAATTAATTTTTTCCACCAAAATAAACATATTTTCGAATTAGCAATCCAAGTCTGGTATAAATCTGAATTAGACTTTATGCTTTGTAAGATCCATACTATGTCTTAATCAGATCTTGAGCTCTCTCACTTCTCTTGAACATCTATGTCTAGATAAAATTCCACTGAAACATACATTTTTTACTTTATGTCGACCTCAGACATGCAACCATGTGACCACTCTTTCCTATGGAAATGGAAGGGAGACCTTAAAAAGACATTCACTCAACCTCAAAAAGACAGAATACTTCTATTTGCCTACAAAACCTCCATAACTAACATTTACCAAGGGACCAGTTACAAAATTATGACATGTTGGTTCAAAACCCCACAGCTCTTGCACAAAAATAACCCCCGTATACAATCCCTATGCTGGAGATGTCACCAGGCAGAGAGCACCTTATTTCACATATTTTGGGATTGTCCCTCAAAACCGAACTTTTGGATGGCCGTAACCATCATGATTAAACGAGTGTGTCTCTTGTGAGGGACCAAGTAGCATGCCTAAGCTATACACAAATTGTCTTTCCAACCACCTCCTAAGTGCCGCTAAGGCCTATATATCACTATGTGGAAGAATTCCTCTCCACCTACTATCAAACAATGGCTAGACCATGTCTCAAGTTGATGAAGCAGTTAATGGCAAACCTGAGAGATCAAACAATTTTTAAAAACATTTTAAAATTTGTACTTGTCTCTGACATTTCATGTAGACCTTCTTTTGATGGCATTTGATTTGTACGCTTTCATGTTACTGTATTTTGTAACCAACTGCTCTTCTCTGATAGTGCTAAAAATAAAGAATTTATAAAAAAAAACAAGACAGAGTAACAATGCTGTTACTGGTTTAGTCCCATCTTTATAAAAAGGAACAACTTGAGTTACTAAATTGTGAAATGTCCTAATTCCAAAATTGACTAGATATGCAGTGAGAGCTAAGTAAATGAACTACTTTGAAAACTGAATTACCATTTCCACCATTTTTATTTACTAGATTCTAAGCTCTCATAAGCAGACCCCTCAACCCTATTGTCTTGAATTGTATTGTAACTGTACTGTCTCCTTTTATATTGTAAAGAACTGTACAAATTGTTGGCACTATATAAATTTTGTATAATATTAAAAAGCATGTCCGTATTCCCCAGTTGAATACAAGTGAATCTATGTTTTCCGCATTAAGGACAGTCTTCCCAACTTCATATGAGAGCACTCAGTATATCACCACTAGCTCTGTCACATGGAATGGTGACAGGGCCCATCATACCAGGAGGAACCAGGTATTTTCCTTGCTCCTGGTGGCTAAACATACTGGTGGTGATGTGGGAGTGGATGATGGAAAGGCGAGCATGAACTGATAAGAGGGGAGGAATTAAAATCTAACCTGTCTTTTTGCCCTGCGTTGTTAAAGCACAAGTTTGCATAAAGTGTATAAGTACATCCAGGCATCTGATGTAGATGCAAATTAAACTGTTCCTGTATGTAGTGAATATTTATAGTTTTTCTAATTACTTTAAGAAAGAAGACACAAATTGAAAGCCAGTTTTAATCTTGTAGATTCACATACTGTAACTCACTGCTCTGAATCGTTCTGATCAAATTAAATTATAAAGTGTTTTGTTTAATAAGCAAGGAAATAAAGCAGAACAGGCATGTTAAGTTCTTAGTAATCATGACAATTTATGTAACTTTGTATTGAAAAACCTGTCATGCATTACATGTGAAATGTACATTTAGTTCTGCATTGAATGAGTACAATGTAGACAGAATTTTGACATTATCTCAGTGCTGTCGCTGATATACTGTAATGTTTTATAATGTTAACACTTTTCATCCCTAAAGTGAACTTTTTATCTTCAGATACACTTTTAACCACTTGCCTTCTGGAAGATTTACTCCCCCCCCTCCTGACCAGGCAATTTTTTGCTATTCAGCAGTGCGCTATATTAACTGGTAATTGTGTGGCCATGCAACGCTGTACCCAAACAAAATGTATGTCCTTTTTTTTACATAAATAGAGCTTTCTTTTGGTGGTATTTGATCACCACTGGGTTTTTTATTTTTTGTGACATAAACAAAAAAAGACTGAAAATGTTGAAAAAAACCCGATATTTTCTACTTTCGGTTATAAAAAATATCCAATAAACTCAAAGTTAGTCATAAATTTAGGCCAAAATGTATTCTACTACATGTCTTTGGTAAAAAAATATCCCAATACATGTATATTAATTGGTTTGTATGAAAGGTATAGCATCTACAATCTATAGTTTATATACTAGAATTTATGCAGCTTTTATTTTCTGACTATCTATCACATTTCTTGAGGTGCTAAAATGCCAGGGCAGTACAAAAACCCCCAAAATGACCCATTTTTGGAAAGTAGGCACCCCACAGAATTTTCTAAGAGGCATGTTGAGTCCATGAAAGATTTTTTGCCACAAATGTTTGGAAAATTACAATTTTTTTTTGTCACTTAAATGATAAATTGTTCATGCATGCCATGGCTATATGCAGAATAACACCCCAAAACACATTCTGTGCTACTTCTCCTGAGTATGGGGATACCACATGTAAGAGACGTTTTGGCAGCTTAGCCACATACAGGCCCCCAAAATCCAATGACCACCTTTAGGACTTCAAAGGGCATATTTCATCATATCACTTCCTCACTACCTATCACAGTTTTTGAGGCCCTAAAATGCCGGGGTAGTACAAACACCCCTGTTTTGGAAAGTAGACACACTGAAAAAAGAAAAAAAAAATGCATTTTTGATTTCTTTCTTCATTTTCCAAAAACTTTTGGCAACAAACAAGATCTGCAAAATACTCACCATGCCCCTTAGCAAATACCTTGGAGTGCCTGCTTTCCAAAAAGGGGTCATTTGGGGGAGTGCTTCTACTATCCAGGGCCAACATTAGAAGCTTATGCCACACATAACCCACTCTTCTAATCACTTGTAGAACAAGTCTTTTCTGACACTTTTTGTTTACATGAACAACCTTTTTTTTTTCTAAAAAATTACTTTGAACCCCCAAACATTATACATTTTTTTATGGCAATGGCCCTAGAGAATAAAATGGTGGGTGTTGCAATTTTTTATATCAGCCAGTATTTGCATGGCGATTTTTCAAATGTAAATTTTTAAATAAAAATACACAATCTTAATGCACAAAAACACAATATATTACATATATTAAAGTATAAAAGATGATGTTACAAAGAGTAAATAGATACCAAACATGACATGCTTTAAAATTGCACACGCCCAGGCAACGGCGACAAACTACATAAACGTTTAATATCAATAAGCAACTTTTAAAAGCCTTTAGAGGTCACCATTTTATATTTACACGGGAGGTCTAGAGCTTTTTCATTTAGATATTTTTTTTACACTGTCCCTTTTTGTTTTGTGTTTATCACTTTAACTATTATCACAGGGAATGTGAAAGCCCCTGTGATAGCAATAGGCAATGACAGGTACTCTTTTCTGAGAAATCTGGGGTCTATTAGACTCTAGATCTTTCCTCTGCCCTTAAAGCTTCTGATCACACCAAGATTGGGGTAATCAAATGCTTTCCCAATTAAAAAATGGCTTTGTTAATATTCAGCAAAACAGAAATGATGGAATGCTCGTAGCTTCCGGTTTCTTAGACCATAGAGATGATTGGAACCATTCTGGTCTCTGATCAGCTCTACAGTGAGGAACAGAAGTATTTGAACACTCTGTGATTTTGCAAGTTCTCCCACTTAGAAATCATGGAGGGGTCTGAAATTCACATTGTAGGTGCATTCCCACTCTGAGAGACAGAATTAAAAAATTCTGGGGGTCTTGGCTGGGTCTTCCAACATGACAACGACCCAAAGCACACAGCCAAGATAACCAAGGAGTGGCTCCGTAAGAAGCATTTCAAGGTTCTGGAGTGGCCTAGCCAGTCTCCAGACCTAAATCCAATAGAATATCTTTGGAGGGAGCTGAAACTCCGTGTTGCTCAGCGACAGCCCCGAAACCTAAGGAGATCTGTGTGGAGGAGTGGGCCAAAATCCCTGTTGCAGTTTGTGAAAACCTGGTCAAGAACTACAGGAAACGTTTGACCTCTGTAATTGCAAACAAAGGCTTCTGTACCAAATATTAACACTGATTTTCTCAGGTGTTCAAATACTTATGTTCAGCAGTGCAAGATAAATAAATTCTTTAAAAATCATACAATGTGATTTCCTGAATTTTTTCTTTAAATTGTGTCTCTCAGAGTGGGAATGCACCTACAATGTGAATTTCAGACCCCTCCATGATTTCTAAGTGGGAGAACTTGCAAAATTGCAGGGTGTTCAAGTACTTCTGTTCTTCACTGTATGTTCAGCTGGTGGAACTGCCGGCTGTATTTTTGGACTCCCCCGTGGGACGGGAGAGCGCAAGAAAACCATGAAAGGCAGTGGGAGGGAGGGGGACGTCCCTTGCTGCTGCTTGTAAAAATGATTCAGCAGCTAATTAGCTGATAGGATTGCTTTTACATGAAAGCCGACAACCAGTTGAAAAAAACAATACCATGCTGATGCCAGTGATGTACCAGTACAGTGCTGGTCCTTGTTGGGAATATGTGTAACAGCAGAGAACATGGGCATATGATGAATGGGGTCTGTGGACCAATATGACTGCAATTCATTCTTTTTTGTAATGTCCTTTTTGAGGGTCAGGCCCAAAAATGTTTTAAATTCAGGAACTGTGATAGGTTTTCATGCGAATTGTCTGGCAAGAGCTGAATTTGGGTGGGCGGCCATGTATAGTTTTGCATATAAATTTATTTGGCCCACAATCAATTCATACAAATCTTCCATGAAAAACAGTAGAGGGGCTAAACTTTAGTGTTGGCAGAGAACAGATCTGATCCTGCTAACACTGCATTATTGAGGACAATATACAAAGGAGGCACTAGTATAGTTCTGTTCATGATCAATATATTGATCCGTACAAATACTATACTAGTAATGGCGATGATCAGTGACCTATAAAGTGAGTGTGATAGTGTGCAGGCTATCTAAGGCTAGCTGACCCTGGCTAGTGACATAAACTGGCAGACTGGGTCCATTATTCCTGTGCGTAATGTCACATACAGACATTACAATAAACAAGATCACATTTCCATCAAATTAAACATAGACTTGTAACATAATCAATAGCCCATATAATTATGTACACAAATCATTATACAAAGGGTGATTGGACTCCCAAAAATACTGATTCAGAGACCACAAAAAGAAATAAGCTAGACCAATGTACATTATTACAATAATTTTTCCTATTAAACCAAGATCTTAAAGGTTCACTACAAATGCTAAATTTGCAAAAAGGATTTAAAGCTAAAGACATAATTTAAACCTGGAGCTACACTAGCTTGGCGTTGATAGGTTCACTTAGTATCACATTGTAATATACAACAGTTCCAGTCTCCACATTCTGAATCTGAGTGCACTCATTCAAGAGCATACACTTTTACACAACTAGGATCCTTGTGGTTATGCCAGGCTCCATGCCATCCTATTGGGGAGGAAATATCACTTGTTTGTATGGCTGAGACATGGCCGTATATTTTCTGTCAAAATGGCATTTGCTTTTGCCAGTATAGAAACAACCACAAGTACAGTTGCAAGAAAAAGTATGTGAACCCCTTGGGATTACGTGGAGTTTTGCATGAATTGGGCATAAAATGTGCTCTGAATGTCATCTAAGTCGCAACAATAGAAGAACACAGTCTGCTGAACATAATACTACACAAACATTAGATGTTGCCATGGTTTAATTGCACATAACATGTAAACATTCACAGTGCAGGGAGGAAAAACTCTTTGAACGTACAATAGTGGTTGTGAAGCAGAAAGTCAGTTTATTTAGCACAATCGGTCAATTGCAGCTTGCCGTTGGCTGGAAACTGTACGTTTATGTCACTGGAATGCACTAATCACCCAAAAAATATTACCGCCACCCGGCGTGTAAATGGATCTAACTCTTTGAACGTACAATAGTGGTTGTGAAGCAGAAAGTCAGTTTATTTAGCACAATCGGTCAATTGCAGCTTGCCGCTGGCTGGAAACTGTACGTTTATGTCACTGGAATGCACTAATCACCCAAAAAATATTACCGCCACCCGGCGTGTAAATGGATCTAACTCTTTGAACGTACAATAGTGGTTGTGAAGCAGAAAGTCAGTTTATTTAGCACAATCGGTCAATTGCAGCTTGCCGTTGGCTGGAAACTGTACGTTTATGTCACTGGAATGCACTAATCACCCAAAAAATATTACCGCCACCCGGCATGTATATGGATTTAACTCTTCGAACGTACAATAGTGGTTGTGAAGCAGAAAGTCAGTTTATTTAGCACAATCGGTCAATTGCAGCTTGCCGTTGGCTGGAAACTGTACGTTTATGTCACTGGAATGCACTAATCACCCAAAAAATATTACCGCCACCCGGCGTGTAAATGGATCTAACTCTTTGAACGTACAATAGTGGTTGTGAAGCAGAAAGTCAGTTTATTGTACACAATCGGTCAATTGCAGCTTGCCGTTGGCTGGAAACTGTACGTTTGTGTCACTGGAATGCACTAATCACCCAAAAAATATTACCGCCAGCCGGCGTGTAAATGGATTTAACTCTTTGAACGTACAATAGTGGTTGTGAAGCAGAAAGTCAGTTTATTTTGCACAATCGGCAAACTGCAGCACCAACTGTGCACGACAGCCACCAAAAAAAAAAAGGGTGTATGTCACTTTAAATTTTCGATTCTTTGATAGCTGTGGCCCTGAGTAACGATTCTGTGTCCCTAAGTAACGATTCTGTGTCCCTGAGTAACAATTCTGTGTCCCTGAGTAACGATTCTGTGTCCCTGAGTAACGATTCTGTGTCCCTGAGTAACGATTCTGTGTCCCTGAGAAACGATTCTGTGTCCCTGAGTAACAATTCTGTGTCCCTGAGTAACGATTCTGTGTCCCTGAGTAACGATTCTGTGGCCCTGAGTAACGATTCTGTGGCCCTGAGTAACGATTCTGTGGCCCTAAAGTCTCTGTGGCCCTAACTCTGTCCCTTAATACAGACAGGTCTGTCTCTCTTGAATGACCGGAGGCTAATGGAGAATTCTAAGATGGCCGCGATTTATAGCTCCACCATTACACAGTGCTGGCTGGCTGCTGATTGGCTAATGCGATCACTTGTCATGATTAGAGATGAGCGAATTATTCAAAAATTTGATTCGGCTGATTTGCCGAATTTGCGGAATAAATTCGATTTGATGCGAATTTATTCGCTGCGAATTTAACTTATTAAAAGGGTTTCTAGGCTTCAGAGAGCCTTTATATTAGTGCAGAACACTGTACCTTTAATTTAAATGCCCTTGGAGTCTGCTGGGGAAGAGAAATAATACTGTCAGTCAGTATGACATGCAGATGAGTGCCGTCGATCTTAGAATCACCGCACACTTCACTCATTTGGGCAGTCACGGGGCCAAAACCAGAGTGTGGAGCCACAGTGTGGCGGTGGAGGCAGCAGCAATGGGAGGCCATACATCACCCTATGACAAAATGGAACCCACCAGCAGTGTGAGACCTGAAAGTGGCACATGGCAGAGTGTGGCGATGGAGACAGCAGCAGTGGGAGGCCGTACAGGGACCCATGACACACTCTGGACCTGGCAGCAGCATGAGGAGGCGGTACAGGGGCCCATGGCAGAGTGGCGGAGCGTAAGCAGCTTAAATTGAAGGCCATACAGAGGCCTAGGTTAAAAAGTCCCCCCAGCAGCAGTGTGGGGAGACGACTATCAAGAGTCCAATGGCAGAGTGGCGGAGCAGAAGCAGCTTCAATTGAAGAAGAAGAGGATGAGGAAGAAGAAGAAGAAGAAGAAGATGAGGATGAAGAAGAAGAAGATGAGGATGAAGAAGAAGAAGAAGAAGAAGAGGATGAGGAAGAAGAAGAAGAAGAAGAAGAGGATGAGGATGAGGAAGAAGAAGAAGAGGATGAGGATGAAGAAGAAGAAGAAGAAGAAGAGGATGAGGATGAAGAAGAAGAAGAAGAAGAAGAGGATGAAGAAGAAGAAGAAGAGGATGAGGATGATGATGAAGAAGAAGAGGATGAGGATGAAGAAGAAGAAGAAGAAGAGGATGAGGATGAGGATGAAGAAGAAGAAGAGGATGAGGATGAAGAAGAAGAAGAAGAAGAGGATGAGGATGAGGATGAAGAAGAAGAAGAAGAAGAAGAAGAAGATGAGGATGAGGAAGAAGAAGAAGAAGAAGAAGAAGAGGATGAGGAAGAAGAAGAAGAAGAGGATGAGGATGAAGAAGAAGAAGAAGAGGATGAGGATGAAGAAGAAGAAGATGAGGATGAGGATGAAGAAGAAGAAGATGAGGATGAAGAAGAAGAAGAGGAAGAAGAAGAAGAAGAAGAAGAAGAGGATGAGGATGAGGATGAAGAAGAAGAAGAAGAAGAAGAGGATGAGGATGAAGAAGAAGAAGAAGAGGATGAGGATGAAGAAGAAGAAGAAGATGAGGATGAAGAAGAAGAAGAAGAAGAGGAGGATGACAATGAAGAAGAAGAAGAAGAAGAAGAAGAAGAAGAAGAAGAAGAAGAGGATGAGGATGAAGAAGAAGAAGAAGAAGAAGAAGAAGAAGAGGATGAGGATGAGGAAGAAGAAGAAGAAGAAGAAGAAGAGGATGAGGATGAGGATGAAGAAGAAGAAGAAGATGAGGATGAAGAAGAAGATGAAAAAGAAGAGGATGAGGATGAAGAAGAAGAAGAAGAAGAAGAGGATGAGGATGAAGAAGAAGAAGTAGGATGAAAATAAGAAGAATTCCAGTACAGCAAAAAATGTATCTGCAGAGAGCTCCGCTATTTCTGACAGTTCTCTGACAGTTCCTTCACATTTACAGCGGTTGAAACATTGTATCTATTTATTTCCGAATAAAAACATCTGTATCCTAAATGGAAACAAATAGATACAATGTTTCAACCGCTGTACATGTGAAGGAACTGTCAGAAATAGCGGAGCTCTCTGCAGGGACACTTTTTGCCGGCTGTAGAAGGGATGAAAATCGGCCGATCGGGGAAAATTCGATTCGTGCATCCGAAGTTTGCTAATTTTCGGATTCGGCGCGAATCGAATTTTTCCTAATATTCGAAACGAATTCCACTTCGCCAAGTTCGATTCGCTCATCTCTAGTCATGATTCATGACTCATGAATGCATTATGGGTCAGCGCGCCTTGTCTGCGCGCCTTCCCAGAGATCCCCGCCCCATCTCCTCTGTCCATTTTCTCCTGTTGCCACACATGTCGCCGCCATTTTTGGGAAAATTCGATTCGTGCATCCGAAGTTTGCTAATCTTCGGATTCGTCGCAAATCGAATTTTTCCAAATCTTCGGAACGAATTCCACTTCGTCATGTTCGATTCGCTCATCTCTAGTTAAAGTATATCTAAAGGCAAAACTCTTTTTTTTAGTTTTGGATAGAGTGGAGAGGGAGAAATAAATTAGAACGCTTGTCAGTTCTTATTGCTGTCTGTGCCCCCGTTAAGGAGATTAACCCTCTCTATTTATATTGTTTACCATTATCATTGAGAGTGAAAGTAAAGGAAAATCCCACATTTTGGGTTGTCCCCGGAAAAGTAATAGAGGGGAAATCTTCCAATGGGGACACTAGTTCTGGTGACCTGGTCCCCAAGGGATTTCCTTAATTTGCAGGGATTTCCTCTCACTTCCTGTTTGGTTATTAGACAGTAAGTGAAGGGTAATCTCCAAAATGGGATACCAATGGGAAAAAAAATCTGACGGGTTATAACCCTCCCTTGCTTTATCCAAAATGAAAATGTTTTTCCTATAGTTCAACGTTATAATTTAATAAAGCAGTAGAGCATGTTCACTATGTAAAGTGAACTTCCAGTTAGCTTAGTGAATTAAGTGTAGCTAATAGAAGTGCAAGGATAAATAAGCGTAGCGCTTACCCCCGAAGGAGACACTTAGGGAGGCTTCACGTTGCCCCACTGTGCTTTTGCTAAAGCGCAGCTAACCCACTGTTTTCATGAGGGTTAGCCGCTCTGTTCTATACATTTCTATGAGGTCCTGCAGTTTTGAGTGGTTTCAGAAAGCGCACCAAAACTCCTTCATGATGCATCTCTGGTGCATCAAAACTGCGAGACATTATAGACGTCTATTGGAAAGTGCAGCCATCCCACACAAAACTCGTAGGTTAGCTATGCTTTGCACAAAGTGCAGCTGAACCGCACCAGGGCAGTGTGAAGCTGCCCTTAATGTGTCAGGTCCCCTGTTCTTGTACCCACAACTCTGCTAACATCTCTGTACTCTCTGATACACCTGGCTGGTCTGAGGATATAGATGCAGACACCTATGTGTATACATAACCCCAAACATATACATATATACACATCAGCAAATAGTTGTATTGTAGTAGTTAACTGACAAAATTAACAGACTGAAAATAATGAATGCGTAATAGTCCACCTCTTTCATTACCTTACACAGCGTAGCCTAACTAAAGGGAGGACCTATATATGGTTTCCATAGCAACTGTAGCAGCAATTAATTGTATACATGTGCTAAACCTTCTGCCTGCCACTCATTGGGGCCCAAAATCTTGTATTGGAGCACTCTGGGTATTGTCCCTTTAAAGTGGTTGTAAGCTTCACTCATGTAATTTAAACAAAGGCACATCCTTTATACTGTATACTTGCAAAGCTCTTAGTGTCATTTCTCTCTGCTGCCTTGTTCTTCTATTATCTATCACGTCTGGCAGATTTTCCCTGACACCAGGAGAAAAAAGGTGGTGGGGAAGGAGAACTCAAGCCCACATCCTATGATTGATAGGCACATCTTGCTTGTTCTCCATATACTTTGTCTAGGGAGGTGTGGCCCTTTCCTCAGATCAGGCTCAGAGTTTTTCACCCTTAGCTGTGTAGTGTGTGAACTCAGATCCATGGCCCCTGCTTTGTGCTGCTGAGAGATGCTGACAGATTCTGTGTAAATTATGTGTGTTATATAAGACTCTACAGGATAAATGGCCGCAGATAAACAGATACAACTTATTTAGAAGGATTTGTTTAATATCCGTGTATTACCTCAGGCTAGTTATTTCACTTATATGTACTGGGTTTCAATCACTTTTGGGTGAAGTGTTCCTAACGGGCAAATCTGTCCCTCTACTAGTAACTGCAGTGTATGGTTGACCAGCGTCCCTTCACCAGTCCTGTGTAAGCAAAGGCCTTCCATCCAAGTGCCAGGTAAAAAAGGCTTTACTCTTTCCCTTTGGTGGTATCCTCATCCTGTGTCTCTTTAACTGTGCAGCAGGCTCCCCACAGTCCAGGTTGTAATCCAAAACTTCAGAATAACATCCACTCTGCCTTCCCTGCTCTCAGGTAGAGATTGCCTGCGCACTACACTCAGGTGGGTCACAGTCTGCCTCAGCCCTGGTCTCTCCCATAGAAAGAGAGCCTTCTTCCTCTTTCAGATCAAGAAAACTACTTCAGTTCCCCCCCTTTGATGTCTGTTTCTTGGGCATTGTAGTTTTCCAGCCAACCTATGGTAGGAGCTCCATCTCTTCAGCAAACTACACTCCCCACAATCCTCCATGATTTTTCCCAGAGTCTCTTGCAATCCATGTCTCCCCAGGCACCCTCTAGTGGATGGATGGCAAAACTAACACTGGCTGATACATATCCACAGTAAGAGTCTCTGTTCAGGCTGTGCCTATGTAGAAATTCAGAAGCAGCAGCAGCTGATCCTTTCCTGCCAGTTACGTGCTGGGCTACATAAAAAAACAGGATTTATGCTTTCAAATGATTGAATGGTTAAAGTCAGCAAAGCCTCGTCTACTTCTCTAAGCTAAGTCAAAATTCCCTTTCCAAAGTCAGCATGTTTCACTTCTGTAGTTAATGATTCACATAGGGGGTTGAATTATTAAAGTGATTAAAGTCAAGATTTTTAACCACTTCCAGTCCGGACACTTTTACCCCCTTCCTGACCAGGGCAATTTTCAGCTTTCAGTGCTATCACACTTTGAATGACAATTGCGCGGTCATGCAACACTGTACCCAAATGAATTTTTTACTATTTTTTTGAGACAGATAAAGCTTTATTTTGGTGGTATTTATTCACCGCTGGGATTTTAATTTTTTTTGCTATGTAAATTAAAAAGTCCAAACATTTTGAAAAAAAGTGTTTTTTTTATAACATTTTTCAAATAAATAATATTTAATCATAAATGTTGGCCAAAATTCATTCCATTATCTCTTTAGTAAAGAAAAAAAAAAATCCAAATTAGTTTATAACCAAAAATTATAATTTTTAAACATTTTTTTTTACATTTTTATTTTATTTTTTTATATTATTATTTCTTTTTTTTTTTACATACTGTCACCCTAGCAGCACAGTGTCACCAAGGTGTCACCATGGTGACACTGTACTACTTGTGGGGGGTGATGAAGATTTTTTTTCTTTTTTTTACACTGATTGCTTTTACACCCATATAGGATGTAAAAGCAATCATTTCTCTTTCTCTCTGTCTGCATTCTTGCACTCATTGAGAAGCACTGAGTGAGCTGTGATTGGTCACAGCTTGTCACATGGTACAAGGCTGTTGTGAATAGCCTTGTACCATGTGACCTCTGTGATCATTCACAGATTTCACACGTAGTAAGCAATGATGTCACAAGTGACATCTTGTTTACTACTTTGCATGTGATCACTAATTGGCCAATCAGTGATCACATGATCGGGACCTCGTACAGAGGTCCCGTCCGACGATCAGTGTTTCACTGTGTCCGGAGGACACAGTGGGCACCGGATCGCGGTGCTGCGCGCTCCCAGGGAGTGCACACAAGCAGGGTGCGGGGAGGCCGTTTATAAATGGCCACCCGACCCTGCAGTGCCACCGTCCGGCCGTTTATATGCAACGGCCGGTCGGGAAGTGGTTAAAACTTAGGCTATACTTAGCTGGTCTGTGCTAAGGTTTTATACAGAGCAGCCCTAAAACCTCCCCTTCTGGAGTCCCCCACCGGTGCTCCATGCTCTTCTTCTTCTTTGTGTGCCCCATAGCAAGCTTTCTATGGGGGCACATGTGTGCGCTCGCTTCCAAGCTGTGTGTGCCTATGGAACCAGGCTCCATAGGCACACACAGTGTGCCTCGGCCCCCCACCTCCTCACAGCGATTGATTAACAGCAGCAGGATCCCGGATGAGAAGAGGAAGAGTGGAGAGAGAAGACTGACAGGTTCAGTTAAGTGTTTAGGTTGGGGAGGAACTAGTGGGGTGCTTTTAATCATAGTGCAGGGAATGCATTAAGGTAAAAAACAACTCAGCCTTTAGAACCACTTTAAAGGAGTTGGGAATGTCAATCATATGCAGATAAAATAAATAAACAAGAATTTGCATTTCACATGATTAGATAATTGAAGTGAATTTCCCTCACTACTGAGTGAAGATTCTCATTTCGTTTAATGAATCCGTTTGACTGTCTTATTAAGTTCTTTAAGTGTGTGAGTATGTACATAGTAATTTAGATGTACATAATATTATAGATCAGTGTATGCAAATAATACTATAGATTAGCGTATGGAAATAATACTATTAATAGGTATTTTTTTTCTAACCATCATTTTTTCATATCTGCACATCTGGGCGGCTATATTACCTATGCATGTGCTAAATTCTTTCTTTGTGTTTTAGTCTGCCTAATACAACACTACATTACTGCACACTGTGAATGGTTTTGTAAATAATTATTCATTGAAAGAGGAGGTATCACTGAGCAAAATCTTCATCCCACATTACAGACAGTTGGGGCACAATATATTGTCTTGTTCTGTAACAAACTGCGTATCTCGGTTATTTCATAAAAATGCTGATTGGGATGTGTAATGACATTACTTTCTAGTAAGTCTTCAATAATAATTGAAATAAGTAAATAAAAAATTAAGCAGCTTTTTAATTACAGGAGACTATAAGAAAAAGTAATGTATGCAGTTGTGTCATTTTAGTATGCCTTCCTCCTATTAGTTTGTCTGTAAAGAGCACACTACATGTAATGTAAAGAGGTGTCAGCCTGCTGGATTTAATGGAAGATATTTGTTTCTCCTTAGATATTTATCACTCCCTGAATCTGCCTGGACTCATTTAATTAACTGACATGAAAATCCATTTTAAATCATATAATGAAAGAAGTTCTTAATTTGATACATTGTAATTGCAGGCATAGACAATTAATTTCCAGATAGGCTGAATTTAAAGGGAAACAATAATGTACCCCCAGGCAATAGAGGGGCTGGGAGCGGCTGGCTCAGGCAAATGTTTAGAGGCTGAGCCAGCTCCTGGTCAGGAATCTGGGTGGATTCCAAATTTATCATTTGGATCTCTCCAGAGCCTGGACTGGCTCAGTGACTTCAGTGGGCTTTACTGCACTCCTGTGACCTACAGGAGAAGTAGGACCAAAATAATTTTGCCCTTACTTCTCCTTTAAAATTCAGTGGCTGCAACTCCTAAACGTATCAGGTTATTTGTCAACAAAAATAGCTTGTATGTAAACTAACTTGCCAACTAACTTGCCAACTAACCAACAGCAATTTTTCTGCTAGCCAGCAGCTTCCCAGGTACCACAATGTACCAGTATGTTGTGATGCTCATGCGCACTGCGTGTGCCCCCTGGGGCATGCAGCCATGCCATTTGCAGCCACTGTGTCTGGTGCGCAGTATGGAGCAGCTGTGAGCGGCCCAGATACCATGTGATCACTGTGTTATCAAATGTCCGCTGTACCATGTAATTAGCTGTGGCCAATCACAGCATCACAATAGTAAACAAGGAGTCATGATTGAAAGCCATTCAAACAATTGCTTTTACAGTGATCATCACTGTATCAAGCAATCACGAAAAAAAAAATCCCTGATCACCCCCCCCCCCCCCATCCCCCTCGAATAGTATAGTATCATTATGATGACACCTAAACTGCTCTGGTAACAGTAGGTAAAAAAAAAGAAAAGAAAAGGAAAATGTTTAAAAAATTGAATTCAAAATTATCTATTTAATTTTATTACATACTGTTACCGGTCAGTATCCTTAATCACTGCCACACCAGTCACATGATGATCCTGTACTGCACACTGACAGTATGTAACAAAACATAGAAAACAATTTTATTTAATTTCTTCAATTTTCAAAAAATTTTACAAAAAGTTGCTTAAAAAAAAATTGCCATGCCTGTTTCTAAATATCGATCACATACCTAGTGAAGACTGGAATGTTGTGGAGGTCTCTCTTGCACCTCCTGCCCAACACTCCTGAAAATGGAGACAGAGATTTTGAGGGCAAAGAGTAGCATGAGTGCCGGAGTAGCTGGCAAGTGATGTCCATTCTGTAGGTGGGTAGAGCTGGTATTCATAGCCCTTGGATCAGGATACAGGAGCAGCTTGGCACCAGAGCAGAAGACAGAATCAGGACCAGGAGACAGGCAGCAGTCAGCAACGACCAGGCAGCAAGGGACCGAATTGGCAGGCAGAGCAAGTCCAGAAGGCAAGCCAAGGTCAGTAACAGCTGAGCAAAACAATACAGAAACGGCAGACAAAGGCATGTCCAGTAAACAGGCTGAGGTCAGAGTGATCAGTTGAACAGAGTTTAGGCAGGAGCAGAAGCAAAGTCCAAGAGCAAGTCATACACAGGTAAACAGGTATAGGGGATTAGGTCTCATGAACACAGGAAAAAGCTGAAGACCATTCAGCAGCTGTTCATAATGACAGACCAGTTTAAATAGGCCACTGGGTGCCAAGTGTACACCCTAATTGGTATGCGTGCATGCTCATTTGTAAGTGTGCATGTACACACAAATGTGAGCATGATGGACCGGAATTGCACGTCTATTGCTTCTTTCCTCGGAAGTTTGAGCACGTGAGTAATGCATAGGAATATGAGCATAAGCCTGTACTGGTTTTCTGGTGCTAGGAATCCGGTTTACCATACAATACCTTTCTGTTTACTTTCTAAAAAGGGGTATTTGGGGGGTATATATACTGTCCTGACATTTTAGGACTTCAGGAATTGAGAGAGGAATTACATCAGGATTGATCTATCACAAGCTAAATAATATAAGCTGATTTTATTTTACCAAATAAATGCAGCAGACTACATTTTGGCCTACATTTATGAAGTAAGATTATTTGCAAAATTGTATAACAGAAACTAAGGCAAGGTGTTTTTTTCAAAATTGTTTGTTTTCATTTATATAGCAAAAAAAAAAACCTCAGTGGTGATTAAATGTCATCAAAAGAAAGCTCTATTTGTGAGAAAAAATTATATAAATTTAATTTGGGCAAAGTATTGCATGATAGAGCAATTGCCAGCTAAAGTAGCATAGTGCTGAATTGTAAAAATGTGCCTGTCATGAAGGGGGTAAAACCTTATAGCTGTTACCCTCATGCCTCCACGATATTTCTTTCTTTCCTCAGTCCTATAGTTGTTGCTGTCATCTTTCTTGGCCTATCTGACCTTGGCTTACTATCAAGAGATCCCCAAATTTTCCACTTCTTATAAGTTATTGAACAGTACTGTCTGGCATATTCAAGGCTTTGGATATCTTTTTATATTCTTTTCCATCTTTATAAAGTTCCATTACCTTATTACGCAGGTCTTTTGACAGTTCTTTTCTTCTCCCCGTGGTTCAATATCTAGCCTGCTCAGTGTATCCAAGTGAGCGCTAAAAACTCATTGACTATACACAGACACAAATTGCAATTTAAAAAGATACAGATATAGGAAATTAATCTTTAATTGACAATTTAACCTGTGTGTGTCACCTTGTGTGTCTCTGCCAAGGCCAAACTTTCCAGGGGATGTAAACTTTTGATC
The DNA here is from genome assembly GCF_062004578.1 of Staurois parvus. Lineage (NCBI taxonomy): Eukaryota > Metazoa > Chordata > Amphibia > Anura > Ranidae > Staurois > Staurois parvus. Next base: position 4,623,030 of record NW_028318157.1, read on the forward strand.
AGGGCCATTTGGGTGATTTCTGTTATAATTAAGATTTTAAAAGGAGCCAAACAACTATGCAATAATAAATGGCTTCATATGATCACTATCCTTAAATAAAAGGCAGGTTTTTTTTACATAATCAGTCATATTTTCAATATCATTGGGTCTTCAGCATGTACATTCGGATTGGATTTATATAGAAGAGTTTAAAAAACTTCACAATAATCATTCAAATATAATATTTTTAAACATAAAAATAGCTCCATCAGGTGTTTAAACTTAAAAAGAACATTCTCCTATCTTTCATAAAAAAATATATTAACTCTGTATTGATCTGCTCATTAAATATTCACAGTTACAGAGAGTCTTGTGAACATAATATACTAAAGGTTTACCCAAGTTACATATTTTCCATATGTTGGATACATACAACAAATGGAGCAAACACTGCATTTGACATGCAATACTTACATAATTATTTATTAGTTGTTTTTGAGACATATTAGTTGCTTTCTGATGAGGAGAAAAGTAGGAAACAAGTATTTATTTGTTATAGTGTTATCAGCTATTCACTTCAAATAAATATTTGAACTTTAAATTAGACAGAACTAGAAACTGTAATAAATAAATACATATTATTTCTATCGTTATAGAAATCTATTGTGAAACTACCACTTTCACTGATTTCAGTAATATACAGTATGTTGCAGGCAACATATGCATGAAAATAGATGAGTGGGTAAATGCAATTTCACAAGTCATCGCTTACAGCTTTAAATGTTTATTCAAATATCATTTCAAAATTGAAGACTGATTTTCACAATATGACAGCCTGAAAATAATAATATTCAATGAACTGTTGTGTGATGAAGGAAGAAAGATCAGTAATCTATTTTTTAAAAAAGGGTTTTTGATTCTGATGTGTCTAAATTCTGAAACTATATAAACTAGAAAATCAATTTATTGGTGCTGTCACATTCCTTTGCAGATTACAGAGAACTAAGACTTCTTATGAAGTTAAATGAGATCTTTAAGTTGTGCATTTGTCAGCATGCACAGGTACATACTGTAATTGACACACTGTAGGTTTTAGTGGAACTCAAGTTGGCACTGCCTCTTTGAACAGACAAATGAAGGCCTTAAATGGAAATTATAATGTGTGTGTGTGTGTCTTTGTTTAACCATTTGACGCCCGGCCTATGGCCAAATGGCGTCCGCAAAAGTGCATTACCTTTCCGGGAGGCTGCCATATGGCGTCCTCCCACACATGTGCAGTTCGCGCGCTTGCAGAGCCGCGCAGCGGCGCAATCTGTCACCGGCTGTGTACCTAGGACATGGCCGATGACAGATCTGAGTACCTGCCCCTGTTGCTGGTACCATGTGACCTGCTGTGACCAATCACAGCAGGTCACATGACAGTTGTATACAATGGATGGCTTCATTCATGCCATCCATTGTATACTACTGCCTAGCTGTGAATGATCACAGCTAATCACATGCACATGTCATGTGATTAGCTGTGGCCAATTCACAGCTAAGCACAAAAAAAAACACCCTGAATGAATTAATGTCATTCAGGTAAATGCTTGCTTATAGCAAAGTAATTCTTTGCTATAAGCAAATTGTGTAAAAAAAAAAATACTATGGTAACATTGTACTATTTTGGACATAGTGAAATATGAAAAAAAAATCTTAAAAAAAATAAAAAAAATTTAATAAAAAATTTAAAATAAAAAAAAATAAAAAATATATATATATTTTTTTTTCATACTGTCACCAGTCAGTGTCCCTGCTCACCGCCATGCCAGTTATATGATGACGCTGTACTGCACTGGTGACAGTATGTAAAAAAAATAGTGAAAATAATTTTTTTTGTTTTTTCATTTTCCGAAAAATTATGACAAAAAAAATACGACTTCAAAAAACTCGCCATGCCTCTTATGAAGTACGTCGGACTGTCTACTTTGCAAAAAGTGGTCATTTGGGGGATATCTGTACTATTCTGACATTCTTGGACCTCAAGAAATTAGATTGGCTGTCAGTACTTCAGGATTGATCAATATTCAGATCTATACCATAGTTTGTGAACTCTATAACTTTCCTACAAACTAAAAAATACATCCTAATTTGGGTTATTTTCACCAAAGACATGTAGTAGAATACATCTCAGCCTAAATTTATGAAGAACAATTATTTATTTTCAAACTTTTATAACAGAAACAAAGAAAAACGTGGGTTTTTTTTCAAAATTTTCGGACGTTTTTGTTAATTTAGCAAAAAATAAAAACCCCAGCGATGATTACATACCACCAAAAGAAAGCTCTAGTTGTGTGAAGAAAATGATAAAATTTTAGTTTGGGTACAATGTTGTATGACCGCGCAATTGTCATTCAAAGTGTGAGAGCGCTGAAACCTGAAAAATGGCCTAGGCAGGAAGGTGTAAAATTGTATTGAATTGGTTAATAATTATTGGATGTATAAACAAATATTATATACTTACATCAGAGACGTGTTTAATAAGATATTGCAAAGTTTTGTAAAAGCCGATAATAAAACAGTTAATAAAATAGACAAAATAAATGCAATTAAATGAGAGTAAAAGATGTAATAGCAGAGGTTAAGACGATGTAAACCATAATTTGTTGACATTTATTTTCTTAAGGCACTGTGTATCCTAAGAAATTGCAATTTTTTTCTTTTACAAATTACTATTTTTTTGCATTTCAGTGTAGCACTTACTCCCACAGGAGCCACGGGAAATTTGCAGAGGTTCTTCCCTATTGGATTGCCGCTCAGCCAGGCACAAGAACACAGTCACTCTTTTCCTCAATTGCCAGTCTAGGGGTGTTCTTTTGTTGTTGTTGTTGTTGTTGCTGTTTTTATTTTTGGAGAACATGGATAGGGCTGAGAGAATTGAGTGGGATATTCTAAAAACAGAAACATGTACAAGTTGAGGACAGTGATCTCCTCTCTATAGAGCTGAAGCAGAAGTCCTTGCATATAGCAAACTGTGGACTTGGCTTTCATAGAGAACTAGATGGATTGAGCTCTTCAGAACACTAGTTGATGTTCCCTTTAGCAAACACATCGCTGACTCTCTAGAACAAGAGAGGTCGCAGCAGCCAAAAGGTTTCTAAGGTCTCTCACAGCAGTCGGTACTCACAGAATGTCCAGGGACAGTTAGTTTCTTACGTCCAACTTCCAAGCGGCACCTTTCTCCAATGATACCAAACTAGCTCTTCAGATGACAGCCCCTCAGTCAGCTCTCTGTAGCTTCAGCATCCAGGCCCTCAGATCGCCCACCTGAGGCCTCAAGAGACAGCAAGCACTTGGCAGTGTTGCCCTGGGAGGCAGTAGCCCTCCAGGCTGGATTGATCCTTAGCAGGAAAGGCCCAGAGTCCAGTGTCTCAGAGTATGTATGTTGTTACCCAGAATTCTTCAGGGCCCTGCTCCTTTAGATTGGCCAGGACTGCATAAATATTCATAATTCCATCTGCATAGCTTCACACCTATGTTCCACAGAATTTTACAATTGTCTGGAAGGCAGAGGGAGCTATCAGACAAGCAGCAGCTGAGACCATTGAACTGACTTATTTAATCAGCTGCACTGGTTACAGTGAGCACAGCTAAATTTGCCTAACAAACTAATTGCAGCCACACTGATTTAAGCTAGGTTCACACCTATGCAGTTTGCATTTGATCCATTCCTGCTGTGCTTTTTGTGGTGCATTTTTGCCATTTTTTTATGCATTTTGCATGTTTTCCCAACTTCTTGCTGGGCATATTAAAATGTAAAATACATCAAAAATGCCTCAGAAACTCATAAAAAATGCACTACATGCTGTCCTGCAGCATCTCCATTGAAGTCTATAGAACCAAAAATGCAACATTTTGCATTAAAAAAAGTCCCTGACCCTTTCCAGAAAATGCCCGGGTGAAAATGAGATGCAAACCTGTCCCATAGGAAATCATGTTAAATGGACTACTGTGCATTTCTGCAAAACGCAATGGAAAATGCATAGGTGTGAACCGAGACTAATCTAAATTTACCTAACAAAAACACACCCAGCTCCACTGTGAGCCAGCACTAAATCTAACAAATCCTGGCACCTATCTAGGAAGATGGTTCATCAGTATTGATGATCTCCTCCAGCTCCTTTGCAATCAATTTCTGTCTAAAGCCGGCCATAAATGGGTCGAATTCTAAAAGAATTTTCTTTTGAAAATCTTTTCTAAGAATTTTCATTCAAATTTCGCACCATTAGTGGGCTACAGCAACGGCTGATTTTTGGGTGACCATAGAATTTGAGTGATCAGGCATGTTGGAAATTTTTGGAAAAATAAACAAATTTCTAAACAATGATGGAAGAATTGTACGAGAAATGTAATTGTAAAAGAAAAGAGCTGTGACCTGGAAAGAAAAGAAAATTATTGGCCATTAAAATTATTTTCTATAGCAACACGAGGTGAAATGAAAGGCTTGATTGGTCAAATTTTTAAATCAATGGTGGCACCATCGGATTACAAAACTCACAAAATTTCCAATTTTCTACAGAAAATTTGTTTGGAATTGATGCATGTGTGGTCTGCATAGGTTTAATAGAGCAGCTACATAAAAGAACAATTGCAAGATTGGCTGTACCTCCCAATCGAACTTCTCCTACAATGTGATTAAAACACAGACAGCATTGTCATAAAAACCAAGGGTGCAATTAACTAAGAGTGGTGCAAGCACAAGTGCACAAAATTAACAGATTTTGTTCTCAATTAACAAAGGAAACCAAGCCCCAGTGTTAATTAGGAGCAATCAGTTCTCTGTTCTGTGGCTGTGACTGATACAGCACACTGCACAGAGAACATGAGAGCTGGAGCTGCATGCTCCCATCTCTTTTCTCCCTGCCCCTCGCTCAGCCCTGCAGGATCTACTTGTGCAGTGGAATCGTTGCATAGGCAAAGAGAAGGAAGTGGGCTATCTGTTGACAGCTCATATCTGTGCAACAAGCTCATACCTGCCAGCAATTTACAGCAGTTTTCTATATGGTTAATTGGGTGCACATCTTGTGCTAATTTATGTTTTGCCCTAAAACAAAAACTGGCACGGGTGGGGAAGATAGACCTGAAAGAGTTCTGTGAATTTTAATCCATGGGTACTATGGTATGCTTATTCATTCAGATGGGGACAGACATCTGGGGGCCCCTAGACTTCAATAGCCTCCCCCCTGTTTTGCTTTTGTGTCTATTAGGGTCACTTTGCAATAAAGCATGGAAGCTTAGAAACTTCTGCAGTGTATTAATGTGCTATTAATAAACAAACTGCATCACAAACAAACTATTACAATTATAGGAATATAGTACAAGACTGACAGATGTTATAAAACATACCTACAACTTGCACAGGCTTTCCATCCTTCCTAACAAATAAGCATGTACAATGTATGTAAATGGCATACACTAAACAGTTACTTACATGTTTCATGTTTTTTCCTTTGATGGAGCCTTCTTATGGCTCCTTCCTTCTCAGAGTCCGGCAAACAACTGTTTCTTTTTCTTCCAGTGCATGACTTGTTCAAGTCCCCCCCCCCCCCACCTTTCTGTAGCATCATTTCCTCTCTTGAGCTCACAGAGCAGTCCAACGGGTTCATTAGCACATGATTAGGGGGAGGCTTATCTTCTAAGCAATACATGGTCTTAAACGTTTTTCCATATTTATGTTATAAAAATGACTGAAAAAGACAAAGCAACATATTCCAGCTTTTGACTGTTACAGCATAATATAGAAAAACTAAAACATTTACCAGCATCTCTTAAAGCCTTTGGCCAGGAAAGGGTGAAGTAACCTCCCCCCCCCCCGTATTGTAAATGGAAGAGAAAAAAATTCCCTTTCAAACCCTGTATATTATGGGCGATCAGACTTTTGTCCCTGGACAAGCTGCAATATTCCTTTCAGCAGGGTTAGCAATGTCCTTGGCAGTCTGTGTAACATAGATGGAAGCAAAGTTCCAAACAAACATCCATTGTCCTCCAGACCATAAGAAAATGCTCAAATGAAAGTCTACTCCAATTCAGCCATGATCAGGAAATCATCTGCATCTTCGTCCTGTTTTCATTTCTTCTTCTGGTCTGCCTCATCTTATCTGGCTTGGGCATCTGCTTTGCCTGCTCCACCTTTTCGATGGTCATTACCTTAAAAGAGTAAAAGACAAAGCAGATTATATGTTCCTTCCAACTGTGCCAAGAACAAAGATCACTGCTCATATTTCTCTATCAGCCTATTTTTGACTGAAAACCCATTTTAGGGTGCCCACTGTTGCCTTGTAACATTCTCATGGAAAGGCATAGGAATAATATCTCTCCATGCTGTTCTGGGAACATTGGCCTGCTGCTGGTCAGTCTTCACTGCATGGCACTCTCTAGCAATATGTCCCAGTCTATGACAACAAAAACACATAATGTGACTGAATCTACCAATCCCAGCATGTACAAGTGCCCCCAAGGGGAGATGGACCAGGAATGCCAGCAGAGGACCTGAGAAGAAGAGGATAGAGGCTGCTCTGTGCAAAATCATTACACAGAGCAGGTAATATCCCATGATATCTTCCTCTCTAGCTCCCTCATCACCTCCTCCCACGCTTGCCTCCAGGACTTCTCCAGAGCCTCTCCCATCCTTTGGAACTCCCTACCACAGCATGTCCAGTCAGCCCCCACCCTGTCTGCCTTTAGGCAATCTTTGAAAACGCACTTCTTCAGGGAAGCCTACCCCACCTCCACCTAAGAACTGTACTTGAATCACCTCCACCAGATCATCCCCCGCAGCTATCACCTTTTGTATCATCTCCCCCTTCCATTAGATTGTAAGCTCCACGAGCAGGGCCCTCACATTCCTTCTGTACTGAAATGTATTGTAATTTTACTGTCTCCCTTATATTGAAAAGCGCTGTGCAAACTGTTGGCGCTATATAAATCCTGTATAATAATAATAAGTATGACATGTGTTAGATAATGAGCTTATGTGAAATCTCCATTACCACTGTAAATAATATTGTAATTATGAATATATTTCAGTTAGAGCTGTATCAGTGTGGGTGTGTAATATGTATTCCCATAAATCCCTGTTCTACAGATAGTGTGGGATGGTTTAAGTTGCCAGAGGGAATATTTTATCAATTACAATTTCTTTACTGTGTAACAGAAGTCTTGATACTCCTCTGCTGAGAATCCTCTTTCATATGGTTTGGTGCCAGAGTTAGCTTATCTAACAATGGGACCCAAACCTGTTATCTTTACAAATATCTACATCAAAGGATCCCTCATTTAGATATGCAATGAAATTGGCCAGTCTTTCATAAATACTTAATTTCCCAGGAAAAGGTCATGAACTGGCATACTTAAATTCCATAAAGGGTGTGCCAAGATTTGCCTTAAAGGGAGTTAGTGTATGCTGAATACAGAGGATTTGAAGTTATCATTTATGAAAGGGAATAAATTTGCCAACCAATTAGAGCTACTCCATGAAAACTAATGGTGGAGAGGCCTATAACAATAGACACTAGATGGAGAGAGAGGCCCCTTTGGAACACCAGCTAAGAAAATGGAGCCCTAACATACAGTTCCATGGTAATTATGGAATATATCCCTTGCACTTATATCTAAATGTTTGTCCTGTGTCTTTTATGTCTCACTGTTTGTATTATGTAATATGTTAGAGCTTTCTTAAAAATGTTTCTTTTATGTAACTAGATAGATTGTGTTAGTTTAGACCTCCATACTATTCACCAATAAATGTTGTTGTTGTGTTAAACCTTTCACTTCCTGGTAAGAACTCTTAATTTACCAAATCATATCAGAGAAATATTATATTTCATTAGCTATAGATTTGGTCAACACATGTTTGTTATTTTAAATCAAAACAAAAAATAGCCTTTATTATTATTTTAAGCAAAGCTGGAGTAGGAATTCCATCTACCTCTTCTCTAGGGATCCTTACTTTAAGTAAATTAGTCCATATTTATCTCCTCTAGATCATAGCCCTTTTATCTGATTCAACTCATCCATCTCAATTTGAGTTGATCAGACTCACACCTTCCAGGTTATGGGAAGTAACCATAGCACATGTCCTATCTTTACTTTCAGGCTTGGGCCTTTGTCCTTTGTTAGGGCATCATTGGACTTGATATTGAGGGCTACACACTGCTTATTCAGGTCTTCAGCTCTGTCTGCAGTGGTCTGAACACACTGCAAATCCACGGCAGGTTCCAATTTGATTGAAATGCTTGGTCACCACTGAAAGCTGCTCTTTCAGTAAATCTTGTTCTACCTTGGCATTTCTCCTTATTTTAAATTCAATATGTAGAGCATGCAGGAAGCGAAAACCAAACACAGCTACTGCCCAAATCTCTACCTTACTGAACCCAAATCTTTAAAGACTAAAGTCTGTGGAAAAATCTGAGACTCCATCACCACAAACTCTATTCAAAGGAGAATCAAATCTAGCAAGCTCCCTTGCAACAGACATCCAGATATCTTTTGCCCAGGTAGGCAGGTTGCACATCACCTCCTGGACACCACAAACATCTCTAGTTTTGTTTTTCCTAAACAGGTATGCAGCATTTTCCTATTGAAAGCAACACAAAAGGCAAACAAAATACCAAGATTTGTCTCCCATAAATGTTAATAAGGTTCAGGTGCTATGTGTGCTGTTTGCAGATTTTTTTTCTATTGTTCAGCAAATGCCTAGCAAACCACAATTTCCTCAATTAGCTCATCGCTACATTGAGGTGAAAAGAGTCTACATTGCACATGTGTGAATATTGGGATTTTTATGTATAATCTATCTTTACATACAAAGAGTTACAAAGATAGAAATTATAATGGTCCTTACACAAGGTGTAAAATTATACATTAGTTTACATCAACAGTACACAACTTATTTATAACAATATAATAAGTCAACCAGTTACAGGACAAAACAGCTCAAAACATGTGTATGTAGCACCCTCTAGTGTGGTACTAGAATAGTGAAGGCAAATTTATTGTGTATGACTCATGGTAACTGTGTGAGTCTGTGATTAAGGTCGGGTTACTGCAGGTCAAGCTTGGTGACTTAACAGGTTTGAACTCTATTGCCTCCACCTCGTTCTGGAGGACCCTGGGGACCTTCCAGAAGCCAATAAGTGAAGTATGTGGAGACCTAATCTGCATGTTTGTGGGAGTTTAACCAATCCCAGGTTTGGAGACCCTGGTAGAGTGGTGGACCAGCCCATAAATATGGGATAATCAGGCTGGCTGGGTAGTTGGGTGGAAGATGGAGTGCTGAGAAGACTGTTGGTGGCCCGGGAGGGGGTCCCCTAGGTCTGGGGTGGGGGGCGGCCTCCCGGCTGGGCTCTGCCTGGCTCACGAGGATCCATTAAGCAGTACGGTATGAACAGGATCAAGGCCTGAGAGCAGTGGGAGCAAAGAGGACAGAGTAAGTACATCAGCACACCCTGAGATTCACAATTGGAGAGTCTGCCACATATAGCAAGCTTTTAAAGGTCAGTGTTATGCCTAATCCTTTATCCTTGTTCTGGTAGAAATTCAGAGCAGCCAAGATGGCTGGTAGGGTCTGCAGGCTGTGGAGCTGGGAGCAATTTTACATGGGAGAGGAGACATCTTTGCATGTAATTTACAATAAGTTAAGTTCCTTGCTTGTAAGGGGCTGTTGCTACTGATCTGCAATGACTGATGCCTTTCAAGGAAAAAAATAGTCCAGGATCTGTCTCTGTAAATAGGAAGGAGGTTGTCACCATGCTTTGATTCAATTAAGTTGGGCATCCCATAATCTCTATTACCCTATCCAAGTTATATTCTAACAAAATAACAAAAACCAAGCTCATGGACTGTTCACTGACTATGGATGAAAGTGTGGAAAATGTGTGTTGCATGGCTGTGCAAAGCATGGGAGTACCAAGCAACACAACGGCCCTCAAGGGGGTAGCACTACATGTAGTTTTACAGTCTGTAGTGCTGACTTTATAAAGATCCTAATTTCCTCATACGATCACATACAGTATGTGTAAATTATTTTTCTATGAAGATGGAACACCATAAGAAAGACAAGAGAATTAGAGAGGAAAGGAAAGATAAAAAAGGAAGATTAGCCTCTTCCCATGTTATTACCATCAGTTTAGTCTTTAAAGAAGTTACATTCCTGAACTGGATCCTGTAGATGCTCAAAGAAAGGTAGAAATTACACAAAGTATTTAAACTGGTCTCATAGAAAACATGCAATTTGGAAAACGTTGGCATTATTCTCCTCTTGGTGCATCATTTGTTCAATGGATTATTTTCCATTTATCTCACATACTCACTCTGGAACCTGGTCAGACCTCCAGTACCTCACTGTGATTGTACATGCTCTTATCAGAGCATGGCGAAAAAAATCTATTTTAATGGTTTTGAAAGAGCCAAAAAGAATTGGGTAGTGGGATTTTAAAGGGTTACAACAAAAGGAACTTTGTGGCACCTAGTAGGTCACACAATAAAGATCCCTCAGGAGTAGGGTTAAAGGTAAGTGTAAACTAGGATCAAACTGATGGTGGAGGAAATGCAGTAAAAAAAAAAAGTGCACTAAAATGCACTTATTCATTAATATGTAAGTATCTAAAGCCAAAGCTTTTTTTTAGCTTTGAATACAGTAGGGCGGTGTTTCTCAACCTTTTTTCAGTCAAGGCACTCTTAAAATTATTAAAAATTGTGAGGCACCCTTTAAAATTATGGACAGTCTTAAGGCACAGCATTATAAAATGTAAAAAGCTATTCTAATAGTTTTACCTAATGTAGAAACACCCGCACATGTAGGACACCAAAGCAAATACACTTTTGCACACTGATACTGACTAGTATTCCAATGTTTCTCTTTTCCCTCAGTTTTTCTCTATCACTCAGCTAATCTGATCCCATTACTGACAGAGAGGGACAGGGGAGGGTCAAACAAGGATGCTGTGCAGGCGACCGGCATCTTCCATATCAACTGATGGCATCATTGATTGTTAGGATGCTGGTGGCTAGAACGTTGTAATGGTGCACAACGAAAACCCATGGCTTTGTGTAACTAAAAGGCAGGTTTGATTCACCTGCTTGCTTGTATACAATTTTTGGGCAATTTTTAGACATTTTGCCAAAGCACCCCAGAAGAAACTTCAAGGCACCCCTGGGCACCCTCATTGAAAAAGGCTGCAGTAGGGTATATTTGAAACCTTTCTCGGTTTGTTTTGTCTGTGTCCTTTTATTTGGGGTCACAGAGCCCAATGGGAAGTAAGAGGAATACTCTCTAAAGCAGTGGTTCTTAACCTTGTTGGAGGTACTGAACCCCACCAGTTTCATATGCGCATTCACCGAACCCTTCTTAATTGGAAAAATAAAATATGATTTTTAAAATTCAAAACATAGGTATATATTTATACATAGGTGCGCAAAATGAACAAAACCGTTAAGAACAAAGAACAAAACCATTAAAACATGATTTTCACACAAAAAAAAAAACATAATAATGAATATTTACTGCACGAATCATATGAGTCGGGTGTGGGTCTTCACCTCTGCCGAACCCGCGAGACTGACTCACTGAACCCCTGGGGTTTGATCGAACCCAGGTTAAGAACCACTGCTCTAAAGTGAGGAGAAATCATCAGTTTAGGAAGCTGTAGAGGTCCTATGCAGCAATTCAGGAAAACAGTGAATAGCAGGGCCTGTAGCAGTGTCCCTAATTGCTCCCTTTGTGAACAGGAACCTTTCCTTTTGGACTAATTCACTGTCCCTGACAAGCTTGGCTCCTCTCCTTACTGTAGCCACTCGCAAATGCATGCCAGCTCCAGCAGTGCACTGATATTTATTAACACTGCCCATACCAATAATGGCCCATGGAGCCTGCAAGGGAACAATATTTCTCCAAGACTCCTCTCCATCTTTACTACAGCACACAGTTTGGATGTCTATATGTTGTCATTGGAAACAGGTTTTCCCACTGTAAAATTGTAAAAAGTCTAAGAAAGATAAAAAAATAATTTTTAGCCCTTTTCACCTTAAAAATAAGTTAGCTGTAATGGTGTGTGCCTCAAACCTGGCTGCGGCAATGTTTGTTACACATCTTCCTTTTACTTAGGCATCAGTCTTATGTCTGTGCAACGCAAAGATGTGTAGTTCCAGTTGCAGCACACTGATCACTGTGGGTCACTTGCTTATCATATCCTCCATTCACAAAAGGCCTTGCATGTTTTTTGATGAATGCAAAGTGTTCTGTGATTGAAGTTGGGGGGGGGGGGGATTTTGACATTCATTACCTCTTCCAATCACAGACTGCTTTGCATTCAGATTCAGATATATCAAGTGTGCTGCAGTCATTATTACTAGTTCAGCACAATATGTTCAACATTAGAGCTAAATTATTGTTACTCTAAAAATAAGCAAAAAATATTCTATCCATACTTTACTTTTAACCCTTATGCACGTTATAAGAAATATATATTTTTTTAACTTTAGATATACGGTACTATATACTCCTTTCAACAAATAATACAATTGATCAGGTACCTGACACCTGTAACCCAACTCACTAAGAAACTGTGTTTTGTGGAGTTTAATTTTATCTGAAATTACTGATCCCGCCAACAACTGAGTAAATTTTACAAAGGAAAAGGTAATACAGTATGACTGATAAATGTAGTCAGGTACTGTACCTTGGCTCATAATTGGTACTCAAAATACTTGATATTTTACAACAGTGAAGCAAATGTTGTCCATCTGACCTTAACAGGCTGCCCTTTTTTTGTGTGACCATCAGTGGTTCTGGAGGTTGCAATTGATAGACTGAGAACTGCAAATCTATTTTGTGATGTTCAAACTGACATCCCCAGGTTTTTGTTGTCTTTGTTTCGTGACTTCTGACCTGCTGAGGTGTAAATTTAAAGCTCAAAAATATAAAAAGTGTGTCTACCCTTTGAAAAATGCTTGGGGCTTTTATAAGAACATTTAATCCCAAACATTTCAAAGTACATAAAGAAGTTTTAGCTTGTAAAAATACTGAACAGAAGTGTCACAGGTCTAAAACCTCAACAGAAAGTGAATGCTGTAAGTATTTTTAAATCTTTTGTTGGCCAGATTTAAACATCATTGTTACTCTCTATCAACAGTTAGGTGATCAACCTTCCTGATATTTAAAAAGATGTTAAAACTGTGTGAGACAAGCCAATTATTTTTAAGAAAAACCATTCATATGTTAAAATTAGTTTGTTACCTAATAATTATAAATACTGAATTGAATGTACAAGTTCTGTTAATACTTAACACCCTTTAGTCCATGTATATGTTCATTAAAATACCAGTTTTTTTATACTTCTAGTGTCAGTATCACCCCCTATAATCTATATTTATTTCACTACAATCCTCTGCTGGAATGAGACTGAGAGTGGACAGTTGTGTGGGGTAAGTCAATCAAGTTTAACTTCATGGCACATTGCCACCAATCTAATATGTTGTCTGGGGTTGCTAGCTGTAGAAGGACATTTTTTCAACAGATTACAGGAGGAGAACATCAACAGGAGGAGAACATCAACAGGAGGAGTCTTAAAGTGTGTTAGTTCTTTTCATAGACAGAAGAGCAGACAGCTGACATGAGAAGTTGCAAAGCTGCAATCCAGAATAGTAGTCATCTTCCTGGCTGGTTTTCTTTTATGCTGTCCTGTAAAATGTTTAACACTGTCATTCCTGTCTGTTATTCACTGTCTCTAAAATGTTCATGACCAGCTCAGTGTATGTAATTGGCATCCCTTGATGCTTGGATGAACTTTTCCCCATGCATGACACAAGAACACACAAGAAAAACACACAAGAAGTTTACTGAATGGGAGAGGGTTGGGAGCTAGCAAACCCCTGTATTCAGCGTACAGTGGCTAGTGCCCACAGCAGCATTTGGAACAAGTCAGCTCTTACTTTATGTAGGTTGACTACTATAGTGAATTTCAGCATCACCATTATATCTGTTGTTCCCAAATATAGTGAAACAAAAAACACTTGAGGTGCACATGGAATTACTCAGATAAAACAAAATTTAAAAAAAAAACAGCATTCCAGTGTATGCCTTTTTGTGGTTGGTGATTCTGAGTCATAAACAATATGGTAAAATAACTGTTATTGACTTTACAAATATGAATGGGCTGCGCCTCTTCCATTCAGCCATTCAGATGTTATGCATATACCAGTTGTATGATCAGCACCACTAATAAGAAAAGATCTTGCTACAGAGATTCTGAGGACACTGGGGTACATTCAACTCTTTTCCTTGCTAGCTACACAAGTAAATCTTATACCAAAAACTAATGGTCGTGATTTTTGAGCTTAACAGGAAAAATAATTTGTATATTAAAAATCTAAGAATATATAAGAAGAGATAATACAGTATGTTAGTACTAATTTAACTTTTGGCTGAAGGAATTATATTTTCAGTTAATTTTTTTGCTTCTCCTTCCAGCATTTGCATGTTCAATATGAGCTTTTAACGTGTGTAAAAAGCCTTTTTAGCTGGTACAAATAGGTAAATGCTAACAGTTTTTATGCTGGGAACATCGGTTAATAGTTACCCCCCATAACAAACATTAGTCAGATATAGACATGTTATAACACAGCTGCTAACAATTCTCGAGCGTTCAGCTGCCAGATGTCGCAACTGAAATTCCCTGTGTTGGTCATAAAAGCTTAACTCCCGACTTTCTGAGATGGTAAAGAATTATTTATTTTAGCACAAAATATGTAGGCAAAGGGTATGTAGGCAGACTATGAAAACCTTAACGAACAAAAAATAATTGGTTAAACTCACTTTTGCGTTTTTTACCACTACTTTTTCTATATACTTGCTTGTCAAAATAATAGAGGCCTATACATCAGACCAAAATGAGGGACAGTTCACTTGAAATAAGAGACAGCCGGGAACTATCTGACATGTAGCCATGGTCTGATGTTCCTTATGTAAAATTCAGTCCTCAGGTGCTTTGAATTTCTGTCAGCTTTTAAATGCTAGAATCTTAAACTTGCCTTAATTTGTATTGTGATCAAAAAGTAAATGTTGGACTTTACTGATACCAGGGAACACAACACTTAATAAAATCAACAATTTATTACATTTATCTTAAAAGGTCCAGACTAACAAAAATCATTAAAAACAATCTAAGGTCATCATTCAATTTTAAAGATCATTTCTTCCGGCCACTGATCCTTATACGAATTTTGAGATGTTGGTACAACGGAGAGGCAGTGATATTTTATTATACAGTACATGTTAATTTGTATTGTATTATTATTGCACTTGCTTCCTTAATAGGCATTAAGGCTCCATGCACACTGGCTTAAAAAAAAGACACTGCTCCAAGAGGTGTTTAGGGTTTTGCCTGTAGAAGCAACTAATGTTATCCTATGTGTCTAAGGCTAAATGCTCTAAAACACTAGTACAAAAAAATGCTCAAAATTAGCATTTTTTCCTGCTAAGAGCACATGTGTTCTTTGAAGCCAGTGTGCATGGAGCCTAATATCTAAATTTCTCTTCTCTCTCTCCACTTACTAGCCTTTGCTAGATGGACAGATACATGACTATGTTAGTTCATAGCTCTTTTGCTCCTGGACAGAAAACATACACTATATTTCCAAACGTACTGGGATGCCTGCCTTTACATGCATATGGACTTTAATGGCATCCTAGTCTTGACCATTCTTCCAGAAGTGCATTTGTAAGGTCAGGCACTGGTGTCGGACAAGAAGGCTTGGCTCGCAGTCTCCGCTCTAATTCATCACGAAGGTGTTCTATCTGGTTGAGGTCAGGACTCTGTGCAGGCCAGTCAAGTTACTCCACCCCAAACTCGCTCACCCATGTCTTTATGGACCTTGCTTTGTGCACTGGTGCGCAGTTATGTTGGAACAGGAAGGGGCCATCCCCAAACTATTTCCACAAAGTTGGGAGCATGAAATTTTCCAAAATGTCTTGGCATGCTGATGCCTTAAGAGTTCCCATCACTGGAACGAAGGGGCCAAGCCCAACCCCTGAAAAACAACTCCACAACATAATACGCCTCCAAACTTTACACTTGGCACAATGCAGTCAGGCAAGTACTGTTCTCCTGGCAACCATCAAACCCAGACACGTCGATCGGATTGCCAGACAGAAGCGTGATTCGTCACTCCAGAGAACATGTCTCCACTGCTCTAGAGTCCAGTGGTGACATACTTTACACCACTGCATCCAACGCTTTGCATTGCACTTGGTTATGTAAGACTTGGATGTAGCTGCTCAGCCATAGAAACCCATTCCATGAAGCTCTCTACATACTGTTGTGCTAATCTGAAGGCCACATGAAGGTTGGACGTCTTTAGCTATTGACTCTGCAGACAGTTGGTGACTTCTGCACACTGTGCGCTTCAGCATGCGGTGACCCTGCAATGTCATTTTATGATTTTACGTGGCCTACCTCTTCATGGCCAAGTTGCTGTTGGTCCCACTTGCTTCCACTTGGTTATAATACCACTAACAGCTGATCATGGGATATTTAGTAGCAAGGAAATTTCATGGATGGACTAATTGAACAGGTGGCAACCTATCACGGTACCACGCTTGAATTCACTAAGCTCCTGACATCGACCTATTCTTTCACAAATGTTTGTAGAAACAGTCTGCATGCCTAGGTGCTTGATTTTATGCACCTGATGCCATGGAGGTGATTGGAACACCTGAATTCAATGATTTGGAGGGGTATCCCAATGCTATCCAATAGCAATATAGTGTGCATCACTGTATTTGCTGTTCTGCAAATATTTAGAAGTAAAGAAGGATTAAAAGTCAGTCAATGTGCTTTATAACAGCTGATATCGATGGATGAGACTATTATTATGCTCAGGGTACGGTTTTCCAGGTAATGTTGAATTATGATGAACATCTCATCAATAATCAGAAGGCAATTATCAACCATTTGCAAAATGCCAAGCTTGGCACGGGAGCTTGATTTGTATTCAACTTGCATGCTAATAAAAAAAAAAAACAGCACCGTTCAATAAAGCACAAGGAAATTCAGCTTTAACCTATAAAATTTGAAAGTAGAAACTTATTAATACATTATTTGGCTTATATGCTTTTTCAAAGATTAAAAGATAACATAAAAGTTATTAACAGGTATCTTCTTTTGGACATTATGTTTCTTTGAAGAATATTATGGAAAGGGACTGGATTTCTATGATATTTCTCCCTCATCTTGTAGAAGTCTCAAATTACAGGCTATCAAATTAACTTCTGTCATATCTAAAATTTTAAATATTTAGTTTTGGGTAAAGATAATGAACTGGAATAATATTACCAAACAGCTATGACCTATTTTAGAGAATATGGTGTAATTGTACCTTCTGTAGACATGGTGTAGACAGACTTGATAATAAGCACCAATGCTATGTATTGAGAGATGTATAATCCTGCACACATGGACAGTGTATGAATTTCTGGTGAGGAGAAAATGGAATTTGTAGGAGGTTTAATTAATCAAATTACCCTTGATGGAACAAACCTTATGCTTCTCATTTTAAAAATGCAAGTCATCAAAAAGTTAATTTATTTCAGTAATTCAAATCAAAAAGTGAAACTCATATATTATATAGATTCATTACACACAGTGATATATGTTCATGAATTACTGCAGCAATGTGGCGTGGGATGGAGGCGATCAGCCTGTGGCGCTGCTGAGCTATTACGGAAGCCCAGGTTGCTTTGATAGTGGCCTTAAGCTCACCTGCATTGTTGGGTCTGGTGTCTCTCATCTTCCTCCAGACAATGCCCCACAGATACTGTATGGGGTTTAGGTCAGGCAAATTTGCTGGCCAATCAAGCAGAGTGATACCATGATCATTAAACCAGGCATTCGTACTTTTGGAAGTGTGGGCAGGTGCCAAGTTCTGCTGGAAAATGAAATCAGCATCTCCATAAAGCTGGTCAGCAGAGGGAAGCATGAAGTGCTCTAGAATTTCCTGGTAGAGGGCTGTGCTGAATTTGGACTTAATAAAACACAGTGGACCAATGCCAGCAGATGACATGGCTCCCCAAATCATCACTGACTGTGGAAACTTCACACTGGACCTCAGGCAACTTGGATTTTGTGCCTCTCCACTCTTCCTCCAGACTCTGGGACCTTGATTTCCAAAAAAAAATGCAAAATTTACTTTCATCTGAAAAGAGGACTTTGAACCACTGAGCAACAGTCCAGTCCTTTTTCTTCTTAGCCCAAGTAAGATGCTACTGATGTTGTCTCTGGTTCAGAAGTGGCTTGGCACAAGGAATGTGTCTGTGTGTGGTGGCTCTTAAAGCACTGGCATCAGTCTAAGTCCACTCCTTGTGACTCTCCTTCAAATTCTTGAATGGCCTTTAAGGAGTTAAGGAGTATTTGTAATAGTTTTGCACATATTTTCTTTCACTATTTGTGGTCAGGACTGAAAAATAATGTTTAAAACATTTTTGTCTTTTATTGTAAGACAAAGATGAATCTTTGCATATGAAAATGTTGCAATTTTCTATACAGCCAAGTGGTGGAGATTTAGGGCCAGTTCACACCACAAAAATGCACTCTGGATGTATTCCGGTTATGTTTTCGCCTTACAGTTCACACTACACTCCATTCCGGTGCAGTTTTGATACAGTTTGCTATGTTCAAGTACAGTTCTGTGCAGAAAAAATGCAGCATGTTCTACTTTTTCTGCATCAGAAACTGACTTGAACTGACTGCACTGGTGTGAACTAAGGCCATTGGAATGCATGGAAAACACTGTGCATGTATTTTTGATGCAGAAAAAAAATGCACTGGACTTCATCTAATGTGATCTAGCCCTTAGTGTCCTTTTTCATGTTTTCCAGAATCTCCTTTTCTTCTTAAAGCAGAAGTCCAGACAATATTTTTTTTTCAGTGCCCGCACTGCATAGGTTAATTGATCATTTTAGCTTATGAGTTTGGAGAGCTAACATATACTCACCTAATGCTCCCTTCAGCTCTTAACCAACCCGACCCCACCACACACACACACACACACACACACACACACACACACACACCAGTTCAGCGGTCTTGTATGGTGGACCTGGAACAGTTCACCACTGAATGTGGGGGAGCACTGTTTTGCAGAATTTTGAAGGACTAGGTGATTATAGGTTTTGTGTTCACCCCTAGAGAAAATGAGCAGGTAATCCATGGAGTGCAGGCCCAGCCACACTGCATGGTTTTAAAAAAAGAAATTGCCAGTGGTTCTTCTTTAAATGTAAAACACCTGCTGTTCACAGAGCTACATAAGTCCAGCTAAAATGAAGATTCTAATAAATAAATGAGCCAGCAGGAAGACTAATCCACCACACTCTACACTCCCCTCTGTCCCAAGTTTCAAAGACATTGGGGTTGCTTTACTAAAGGAGTAGAGACTATTCACTTCCCAATGTATGCTCAGCTATTTTAGTAATGAGTGAAGACATTTAATAAAATGGACTTTTGATTGTGCATAGTTGGATGAGTTAAGGTAACAAAGCAGTTAATAAAATGCCTGCAATGATCTACCATTGGACAATACCTTGTATTTCTGATTATAGTGAATGTGTGATATTTTTCCTGACACCCAAATTGTAGTGCTCAGTGCCTAAGAAGTCTGGATTTAGTTTGCAATGATAGTAGGGTAGTTTGCACATTGTGTCAAAAAATAAAACAGCAATTTAAGGCACCCTGTCAATGGATCGGGGCTACTGGGGGAGTGAGTGGAAGGTACGGTAAATTATTCCTCTTAAGGGTCTCTACAGTAAAGTAAACCAGCTTTTTGCCCAGGTTTACTTCAAAGGTTCACATGTTCTCTCCCTGTTTTTAGCATGTATTGATTTTAAAAGTTTTGCAAAGGGAAAATAATTGCATTGATATGTACGTGACCAGTAATGCCCATTTACTCTTTTAATGGTATGCTAGATCTGACTGTATACCACCTCTTCTGACAAAATCATCTTTTCTTTCTCTGTAAAAGACGGGTTCTGCATTGTTCACTGAAATAAACATAGAAAGTACATGATGTCGTGCACATTGACCAATATGGCTACCAGGTTTACAAAAGCAATTACAATGAGCTGTGCAGACAAACATAAAAATGAGAAAGTAGCTGACTGACCAATGGCCACTTCTACAGAAACAATTGATCATATCCTGAAATGGTCGATTAAAGAGAACCTATTGTTAAATATTTTTAAAAATCACCAGCTGCTACCACATTGACTGACGACAACATACCTAATTTCTCTGTACGTGAAGAGTTAGCTATGCTAAACCTGGCCAAATACCATGCCCTGGTAAATCTGAACATCTGCACCCAAGATGATTTCCTGACCACACACGTATTTACCTCTTTGATCGATGTACCAATCTTTCATTAATTTAGTCATATCATTTTCAGTACTGTTGTGATTGTCTTAGAGTGATTTCATGGCAGCAGATTGAAGATGAAGCTAATTGGATAGGTTGGATACTTTTGATTATTTTGGTGAATGATTGCTTGGTCATTTGCCAAGCGTTACTTATTTCAAAGGATGCACTATCAATTCCAATGGATGAAAAATGTTAATTTTCACAGGCACAACTGAGAATGTTAAGTCCTCTTTTGTATTTAAAAGTGATGGAAATCCTATGTCATATATTAAATGTTTACTTCTAAAACAAAAACACAAGCAAAAATATATTTTAATAAAGATTAAAATGTTTGTTTAACAAAGCATTACCAATATAAAAATAAAATAAATCTACAAATCATCATAGTTTCTCTTTAAATAAAGTTTGCAGTAAGCACCCTGATCCCACTCCAGTTACCTGCTTTTCTGTCAACTTAAAGGATAACTTCACATGAAAATATACACTAGCAGGATGGCAGCAGATTGCCAGAGAAGCTATCTGCATTCCTGCACGAAGCACTAGAATGAGGTCACACTACTTTCAAATGGAGTTACATAGTTAATCTGGCTGAAAAAAGACAAAAGTCCATCCAGTTCAACCATAAAAAAGTTATAATCCTATACCTACAGTTGATCCAGAGGAAGGCAAAAAACCCAGCAAAGCAAGATCTAATTTGCTCCTGCAGGGGAAAAAATTCTTTCCTGATCCCCCGAGAGGCCGTTGGATATTCCCTGGACCAACTTTACCTATAAATGTTAGTAACCAGTTATATTCTGTGTATCCAAGAAATAATCCAGGCCTTTTTTAAAGCAATCCCCTGAACTGGCCAGAACCAACTCTTGAGGGAGTCTATTCCACATTTTCACAGCTCTCACTGTGAAGAAACCTTTCCGTGTTTGGAGATTAAATTTCTTTTCCTCCAGGCATAAAGAGTGCCCCCTTGTCCTCTGTGATGACCTCAGGGTGAATAACTACACCAGGGGCGGACTGACAACTCATGGGGCCCCCGGGCAATAGGGGATAATGGGGCCCCTGTGTCCTTGCCCAAACTCAAAAAAGCCTATGAAAAAGGTACCAGGGGCATCTCATGGGGCCCCTTACTGATCCCGGGCCCTCGGGCAGTGCCCAAGTTTCCAAATGGTCAGTCTGCCCCTGCTCTACACTGAGTTCACTATATGAACCACTGATGTATTTATACATGTTGATCATATCCCCCCCTTAATCTCCTCTTCTCAAGAGAGAATAAATTCAGTTCCTCTAATCTTTCCTCATAGCTGAGCTCCTCCACCAAAAGTAAAAGTATTGTTCTGGCTTGTATGACATCACTGGGGAGCGAGAGTGGCGCTGGGCAGGAGCAGGTTATCAGGTAGGTAAATAAACACAACTGAGATACAGATCTTTTTTTATCTACGGAGCATTATTCCCTGGTGTGCTGGCAATGCACTTCAGATGAAGGGATCATAAGATTCATCTGTTCTATGGCCGCTGTTGGTAGTCATTCAGAGAAGGGGTTGCTAAAATGTATACTTTCACTGACTGACTACCAATGTGTGTGTGTGGGGGGGGTGTTAACGGCACTGCAAAGGGGGGCTAAATAACACTGCCTATGACCACCAATGTATGTTTGTGTGTGTGGAAGGGGGGGGTTTATTGACACTGACCAACAATGTATGGGGCAAGGGGTTAATTAATACTGCCGCCAACCACCAGTGTGTGTGGAGGCGGGTTAAAGCGGTAGTAAACCACAGCTTAAATTTTTTTTTAAATCCCTGGAAGGGTAATGTGATAATGTGCTAGTATGCATCACATACTAGCACATTATGAAGGACTTACTTTAAAGCAAAAGCCCTCCAGTGGCGCGCTGTCATCGCTGAAGAGGCTTCCATCTTCACCTGGTCTTCCTTCTGGGTATGCGATCTCCAGCCATCTGACCAGCCGAGCCATGATGATGTCATTCCCGTGCATGCGTGTAGGAGTCTTGAGCTATAGCACAGTCTCTGAAGGAGCAGCACAGGCATTTGTCGTTCCTTAAGTGCGCATTCACTGGCTATCAAATATCTTCTAAACGGTGTTATATATAAAGATTTCAATAGTGCTGCACTGCCAATCCTCCCCCTTATAAATGGTAATAGAAAACCAACATATCAGACAAAAAAATGTGTCAATAAGTAATGGGTGTACTACAATACCCCCCCCTACAATATGTGATTGCAATGTGATGACTAGCTGGATCGCCAGATTAAAAATGAAACTAATACAGCCATCACATCAATAACTGGAGGAGAGACGCATTACTGTCAGGGATCCATTGAAGCAGAGGAATTTTCATAATGACGGTGCAAGGCTGATGAGTAGGAAGATCTCACTCACAAAGTGCATTTGCCTTGCCTATACACAGGAGGTCAATTCATTGTGGTGAGTGCGGTTCTGGAGGGGGAGCACGAGTGCTATCACGGATTGATCACTTAATTGTCATGAAATTTGGTGCCACGTATAATCAAATTTCAAATTTCTGGACATCAATCTATTACTTTACAGTCACATACTGTTGATTATATTTATGGTTTGATTTTATTTGATGTATAGAGGTTGATATTTACACATCATCACATTGCAATCAAATATAGCAGGGGGAGGTGTATTGTAGTATGCCTAATATTTATTGACACTTTCTTTGTCTGATACATTGGTTTTCTATTACCAATAATAAGGAGGATTGGCAGTTCAGCGCCATTTAAAATGTTATATATCACACTATTTGTGTTATGAGCAGCCTACATACCCACCCATATCTCTCATTGCGTGGGACTTCTCTATCTCCTAAACCAGGGGTAGACAACCTGTGGCTCTCCAGCTGTTGCAGGACTACAGGTTCCATCATGCCTCTGCAAGTCATAGCTGTAACTGTCAGTTTTGTAATGTTGCAATGCCTCATGGGAAATGTAGTTCCACAACAGCTAGAGAGCTGCAGGTTGCCCCTGTCCTAAATGATGCACATTTAGGAGATATTCATTTTACCTACAGGTAAGCTTTAGTAAGAATACCTGTAGGTAAAAGTATAAAAAAGGAGTTTACTACCCCTTTAATAGCACTGCCACTGACCAACAATACAGAGGGAAAGGGGTTAAATAACACTGCCACTCACCACCAATGTAGAAATGGGGTTAAAGCGGAGTTTCACCCAAAAGGGGAAGTTCCGCTTTAAAGATTTGTCAGGTACAGGGGCGGACTGACCATTTGGAAATTTGGGCACTGCCTGAGGGCCCAGGGTCAGTAGAGGGCCCCATGAGATGCCCCTGGTACCTTTATCATAGGCTTTTTTGACAAGTCCCAGACAAGTCCCAGAAAACTACGGGGCCATTCAGGAAGCTCAGCGTTACTCGCGTGTGCACAGTTTGCACCCGGCTGTGAAGCCGCAAACTGTAACAGCCGGGTGCCCACGCTGAAGATGCCAGCGCTTGGAATACAGGACTGCCGGTGAAACAGGCTGCGGTGGGGGGCAACGCGGGTTCATGGGACAGGTGAGTGGCTGTTTTTTAAAAGTCAGCAGCTACAGTTTTTGTAGCTGCTGACTTTTATTTTTTTACAGAGTGAGTGGAACTCCGCTTTAAGGGTGGCTAACAGAAATGCCACTGACTACCAATGAAGGAGACTTAAATAGCATTGCCTCTGACCACCAATGTGGATGCTATTAATGCAGTCATGCATGCAAATACTGGACTTATTATTGCAGTTTTATTTCAAAATGTGTTGAATATTTTTGTGTCTTGAAAAGACACTGAATGACCTTGTCATGGAACTGACGGAAAGTATTGATGTAGCCCATATGAGCTGTTCAAATGTTTTCCGTTTCCAACCACATAAACATAATTTTAGTTGCTCTGGGCTGTTTGAAATAATGATAAAAATAATGTGGTGTGGTAAGAGGGTGTCCTTTGCCTTAACATATTGGCATGAACTAGCATACCTCCTTTCTATCTCTGAAAGTTGGAAAATATATCTTATAGAATCATGGAGTAATTGCAGCTTGATGCTTCTTCTGTAAAGCCTAATTTATAGGTGCTCAATCTGTGGCCCTCCAGCTGTTGCAGAACTACAAGTCCAATCATACCTCTGCTTTTGGGAGTCATGCTTGTAACTGTCAGTCTTGCAATGCAACTTGTAGTTTCCCAACACCTGGAGGGCCACAGGTTGAGTACCCATAGTTGATGCCACCCATGTCTCCTCCTGCTTTAATCCTTCTCTAGTAATAGCGGGTGCCCTTTATATACAGTAATTGGTAGAGTATTCCACTTACAATATATGCATTACACAATAGCTTTCTTCTCCACCAATTAAGTCATAAATGAAATTTACTGAGAAATTATCAAACTGTCTGTAGTATGTAAAAAAATGTAGGCGTTGTCTTTACCCTGTACTGATGTTCCTCCTATTATGTAGACCCAGTGAAATGGAAAGCTATGTGTCCTGAACCTCCACACAAACCCCCTACAAAATAATGTGTTATTCCACATTATGGGAATGGGATATCTTTCTCCAAACAATATTTCTCTATCTCTGGGATAAAGTGGTGGAAAAACCAATCCTGGAAAATGGCCTGTGTAACCCACGCTTTGAAGTTACTCTTCCACACAACAGGTAGAGAGCCCTTGGCTATGTTTTTGAGGGCTCTTGGGTTCTCTGGTAAACTAAGAGAGGCTTTAGTTTCATATCGCCGGAAGCATTGCCACCAAACAACAGAGTAAGTCTGTCCTTTGCTGCTTTGAAGCCTAGCATCACCTTTTCCTCGTCAGTGATGTAACTTTGTTCTGGCATCCTCTTCCAGTACAGTCCTGTATCATCAATGTTAAAAACCTGTTGGTGTAAATAAGTACCTTCATCAATAATTTCTCTAAGTGTTCTTGGAAATTCTTTGGCAGCTATTGTATCTGCACTCGCAGCCTCACCACTTACTTTTATGTTGTGAAGGTTGGCTCTAGCCTTGAGTCTGTTAAACCATCCATGGCTGGCAGTAAAAGATGCACACTGTTCACCCTGTTTTTTCTTCAAGTCCTAAAACAGGCTTTTAGCTTTTTCTTGAATAAGCATTAAGCTGAGTGGGACTCGACGGAGATGCTGATCCTCCATCCACACACTGAGAAGTTTCTCCATCTCCTCTATCACTTTACCACACTTTTTGGATATTATTGTTGACTTCATTGACACAGCAGTCTTCACATGTTCCATGATCTTGTCCTTGTTCTTTAGAATTGTGCCTATGCTTGAACGATTCATGCTATAAGAACAAGCAACGTCTACCATCTTTTCGCCTTGGTCCAATTTCTCAATTATTTTCACTTTTGTTTCCATAGTTCTTGCTTTGCACTTCCTAGCAGTCCCCTCCACTTCACCACTGCTTTTCCTCTTGCTTCTGGACATCCTGGGCTCTGATTGAGCCCTGTACTACTGTACACTATAGCACTGTACAGTAAGCACACAGCAGCACAACTGTGATAATGTGCGACTGTGACAATTTCTGGCAGACACATGAGCTACTTCTTCCATTTGTTCGCATCTATGAATGTTCGTAATGCGAGGTTTGTTTGTATCTGTGAAAATTCACAACTCGAATGTTCGTAAGCCAGGGACTTACTGCATTCATTTACAGTATAAGCTGCACATAAACTCCTCAATGTCTTTATAGTACAGTCCAATATCACAGATACTGAAAAGTGGTATGTTGGAGACTGAATGCCAGCAGAACACATGGTATTATATTGTGAAAATTCTAATGTGAAACTTTCTAATTGTAGTTATTGTTTTTTTTTCAGTGATAATGCACTTCCTTTTTAAAAAGAGGGCATCACTCCCTACTGCAATCACAGCAAGATTGCTGGAAAGCTATAGAGTTTCTGAGTCCTTTATATAAGATCGAAGAAACCATCATGTCCTAGTGAAATCATACCCTTTTTATGTCACATAGTCACTTTGGTAACATGAAAGCCAATGACAAGCACTTATCAATACAATGAAAAAGTACCCTAATTGCATGTTGCCAAGAAGTTCTCTGAGTATAAATATAGGAGCCTGCATTTTGTGACATAGTATAAAGGACAACTAGAGTGAAATTATAAAAAATTGAAAACTCTAATATTCAGGAATGATCATAATTCTACTTGGAAAAACAATACCACCTAGTAGTAGTCATAATATGGCTTCAATTGAAGCAGTACTGCTCAGCAATAGAAATGCCTAAGGGTGTATGAATCTTTTTATGTCTGATAGAATCTCCATGTCGAAAATGACATGAGTCATTTATTTCGCTATCAATGACATGATAAAAATAGCCTCAGCTTTTAAAATGTTGACCTATTTCAGTAAACCTCTGAATAACAATGTCCAAAGCATGTCAATATTTATAACTTATCAATTGACATATTAGTATAGATTATTTAACTCCTGGCAGAGGAAACCTAGATGATTATAAATAGAGATGAGCGAATCGAACCAGGCGAACCGGAATTCGAGTCGAATTTCAGGAAATATTCGATTCGCGGCGAAACCGAAATTTTGCCTACTTCGGGTGCGCGAATCGAACATTTCCCGATCAGCCGGCAAAAGTGTCCCTGCAGTGAGCTCCGCTATTTCTGACAGTTCTCTGACAGAAGGAACACATGTTTAGCGGTTGAAACATTGTATCTATTAGTTTACATTTAGGATACAGATGTTTCAACCACTGTTCATGTGAAGAAGCTGTGAGAGAACTGTCAGAAATAGAGGAACTCTGCACATACACTTTTTGCCGGCTTGGAATTATTCTTCTTTTCATCCTACTTCTTCTTCTTCTTCATCTTCATCCTCAGAAGAAGAGGATGAGGATGAGGATGAAGAAGAAGAAGAAGAAGTAGGATGAAAAGAAGAATAATTCCAAGCCGGCAAAAAGTGTATGTGCAGAGTTCCTCTATTTCTGACAGTTCTCTCACAGCTTCTTCACATGTACAGCGGTTGAAACATCTGTATCCTAAATGGAAACTAATAGATACAATTTGTATCTATTAGTTTCCATTTAGGATACAGATGTTTCAACCGCTGTACATGTGAAGAAGCTGTGAGAGAACTGTCAGAAATAGAGGAACTCTGCACATACACTTTTTGCCGGCTTGGAATTATTCTTCTTTTCATCCTACTTCTTCTTCTTCTTCTTCATCCTCATCCTCATCCTCTTCTTCTGAGGATGAGGATGAGGATGAAGAAGAAGAAGAAGCAGTAGGATGAAAATAAGAATAATTCCAAGCCGACAAAAAGTGTATGTGCAGAGTTCCTCTATTCTGCAGATACACTTAGAGGAGCTCTGCACATACACTTTTTGCCTGTTTGGAATTAATCTTATTTTCATCCTACTTCTTCTTCTTCTTCTTCTTCTTTATCCTCATCCTCAGAAGAAGAAGAAGAGGATGAAGAAGAAGAAGAAGAAGAAGAAGAAGAAGAAGAAGTAGGATGAAAATAAGAATAATTGCAAGCCGGCAAAAAGTGTATGTGCAGAGTTCCTCTATTCTGCAGATACACTTAGAGGAGCTCTGCAGATACACTTAGAGGAGCTCTGCACATACACTTTTTGCCGGCTTGGAATTAATCTTATTTTCATCCTACTTCTTCTTCTTCTTCTTCTTCATCCTCATCCTCATCCTCAGAAGAAGAAGAAGAGGATGAGGATGAAGAAGAAGAAGAAGAAGAAGAAGAAGTAGGATGAAAATAAGAATAATTCCAAGCCGGCAAAAAGTGTATGTGCAGAGCTCCTCTAAGTGTATCTGCAGAGCTCCTCTAAGTGTATCTGCAGAATAGAGGAACTCTGCACATACACTTTTTGCCGGAAACCGCTGTATGGAGGGAATGTCCCAGAACTGTCATAAATAGTCTATTTCTGACAGTTCTGGGACATTCACTCCATACAGCTGTTTCAACCGCTGTATGGAGGGAATGTCATAGAACTGTCAGAAATAGACTATTAATGACAGTTCTGGGACTGTCCTTCCATACAGCGGTTGAAACATTGTATGTATTTGTTTCCATAAATGGATCCATTTATGGAAACAAATAGATACAATGTTTCAACCGCTGTATGGAAGGACAGTCCCAGAACTGTCATTAATAGTCTATTTCTGACAGTTCTATGACATTCCCTCCATACAGCGGTTGAAACAGCTGTATGGAGTGAATGTCCCAGAACTGTCAGAAATAGACTATTTATGACAGTTCTGGGACATTCACTCCATACAGCGGTTGAAACATTGTATCTATTTTTTTCCATAAATGACATTCTGCAGATACACTTAGAGGAGCGCTGCAGATACACTTTTTGCCGGCTTGGAATTATTCTTATTTTCATCCTACTTCTTCTTTTTCTTCTTATGAGGATGAGGATGAGGATGAAGAAGAAGAAGTAGGATGAAAATAAGATTAATTCCAAGCCGGCAAAAAGTGTATCTGCAGCGCTCCTCTAAGTGTATTTGCAGAATGTCATTTATGGAAAAAAATAGATACAATGTTTCAACCGCTGTATGGAAGGACAGTCCCAGAACTGTCATAAATAGTCTATTTCTGACAGTTCTGGGACATTCACTCCATACAGCTGTTTCAACCGCTGTATGGAGGGAATGTCATAGAACTGTCAGAAATAGACTATTAATGACAGTTCTGGGACTGTCCTTCCATACAGCGGTTGAAACATTGTATGTATTTGTTTGTTGAAACATTGTATGTATTTGTTTCCATAAATGGATCCATTTATGGAAACAAATACATACAATGTTTCAACCGCTGTATGGAAGGACAGTCCCAGAACTGTCATTAATAGTCTATTTCTGACAGTTCCATGACATTCCCTCCATACAGCGGTTGAAACAGCTGTATGGAGTGAATGTCCCAGAACTGTCAGAAATAGACTATTTCTGACAGTTCTGGGACAATCACTCCATACAGCTGTTTCAACCGCTGTATGGAGGGAATGTCATGGAACTGTCAGAAATAGACTATTAATGACAGTTCTGGGACTGTCCTTCCATACAGCGGTTGAAACATTGTATGTATTTGTTTCCATAAATGGATCCATTTATGGAAACAAATACATACAATGTTTCAACCGCTGTATGGAAGGACAGTCCCAGAACTGTCATAAATAGTCTATTTCTGACAGTTCTATGACATTCCCTCCATACAGCGGTTGAAACAGCTGTATGGAGTGAATGTCCCAGAACTGTCAGAAATAGACTATTTATGACAGTTCTGGGACATTCACTCCATACAGCGGTTGAAACATTGTATCTATTTTTTTCCATAAATGACATTCTGCAGATACACTTAGAGGAGCGCTGCAGATACACTTTTTGCCGGCTTGGAATTATTCTTATTTTCATCCTACTTCTTCTTTTTCTTCTTATGAGGATGAGGATGAAGAAGAAGAAGTAGGATGAAAATAAGATTAATTCCAAGCCGGCAAAAAGTGTATCTGCAGCGCTCCTCTAAGTGTATTTGCAGAATGTCATTTATGGAAACAAATAGATACAATGTTTCAACCGCTGTATGGAAGGACAGTCCCAGAACTGTCATTAATAGTCTATTTCTGACAGTTCTATGACATTCCCTCCATACAGCGGTTGAAACAGCTGTATGGAGTGAATGTCCCAGAACTGTCAGAAATAGACTATTTCTGACAGTTCTGGGACTGTCCTTCCATACAGCGGTTGAAACATTGTATGTATTTGTTTCCATAAATGGATCCATTTATGGAAACAAATACATACAATGTTTCAACCGCTGTATGGAAGGACAGTCCCAGAACTGTCATTAATAGTCTATTTCTGACAGTTCCATGACATTCCCTCCATACAGCGGTTGAAACAGCTGTATGGAGTGATTGTCCCAGAACTGTCAGAAATAGTCTATTTCTGACAGTTCTGGGACATTCACTCCATACAGCTGTTTCAACCGCTGTATGGAGGGAATGTCATGGAACTGTCAGAAATAGACTATTAATGACAGTTCTGGGACTGTCCTTCCATACAGCGGTTGAAACTTTGTATGTATTTGTTTCCATAAATGGATCCATTTATGGAAACAAATACATACAATGTTTCAACCGCTGTATGGAAGGACAGTCCCAGAACTGTCATTAATAGTCTATTTCTGACAGTTCTATGACATTCCCTCCATACAGCGGTTGAAACAGCTGTATGGAGTGAATGTCCCAGAACTGTCAGAAATAGACTATTTATGGCAGTTCTGGGACATTCACTCCATACAGCGGTTGAAACATTGTATCTATTTTTTTCCATAAATGACATTCTGCAAATACACTTAGAGGAGCGCTGCAGATACACTTTTTGCCGGCTTGGAATTAATCTTATTTTCATCCTACTTCTTCTTCTTCATCCTCATCCTCATCCTCATAAGAAGAAAAAGAAGAAGTAGGATGAAAATAAGAATAATTCCAAGCCGGCAAAAAGTGTATCTGCAGCGCTCCTCTAAGTGTATCTGCAGAATGTCATTTATGGAAAAAAATAGATACAATGTTTCAACCGCTGTATGGAGTGAATGTCCCAGAACTGTCATAAATAGTCTATTTCTGACAGTTCTGGGACATTCACTCCATACAGCTGTTTCAACCGCTGTATGGAGGGAATGTCATGGAACTGTCAGAAATAGACTATTAATGACAGTTCTGGGACTCTGACAGTTACATGACATTCCCTCCATACAGCGGTTGAAACAGCTGTATGGAGTGAATGTCCCAGAACTGTCAGAAATAGACTATTTCTGACAGTTCTGGGACAATCACTCCATACAGCTGTTTCAACCGCTGTATGGAGGGAATGTCATGGAACTGTCAGAAATAGACTATTAATGACAGTTCTGGGACTGTCCTTCCATACAGCGGTTGAAACATTGTATGTATTTGTTTCCATAAATGGATCCATTTATGGAAACAAATACATACAATGTTTCAACCGCTGTATGGAAGGACAGTCCCAGAACTGTCAGAAATAGTCTATTTCTGACAGTTCTGGGACATTCACTCCATACAGCTGTTTCAACCGCTGTATGGAGGGAATGTCATAGAACTGTCAGAAATAGACTATTAATGACAGTTCTGGGACTGTCCTTCCATACAGCGGTTGAAACATTGTATGTATTTGTTTCCATAAATGGATCCATTTATGGAAACAAATACATACAATGTTTCAACCGCTGCATGGAAGGACAGTCCCAGAACTGTCATTAATAGTCTATTTCTGACAGTTCCATGACATTCCCTCCATACAGCGGTTGAAACAGCTGTATGGAGTGAATGTCTCAGAACTGTCATAAATAGAGAGAAACTGTCACAGAACTGTCCTTCTTCTCATCCTTCTCCTTCTTCTCATCCTTCTTCTCATCCTTCTTCTCATCCTTCTTCTCATCCTTCTCCTTCTTCTCATCCTTCTCCTTCTTCTCATCCTTCTCCTTCTCCTTCTTCTCATCCTTCTCCTTCTCCTTCTTCTCATCCTTCTCCTTCTTCTCATCCTTCTCCTTCTCCTTCTTCTCATCCTTCTCCTTCTCCTTCTTCTCATCCTTCTCCTTCTTCTCATCCTTCTCCTTCTCCTTCTTCTCATCCTTCTCCTTCTCCTTCTTCTCATCCTTCTCCTTCTCCTTCTTCTCATCCTTCTCCTTCTCCATCTTCTCATCCTTCTCCTTCTCCTTCTTCTCATCCTTCTCCTTCTCCTTCTTCTCATCCTTCTCCTTCTCCATCTTCTCATCCTTCTCCTTTTCCTTCTTCTCATCCTTCTCCTTCTGCTTCTCCTTCTCCTTCTTCTCATCCTTCTCCTTCTTCTCATCCTTCTCCTTCTTCTCATCCTTCTCCTTCTCCTTCTTCTCATCCTTCTCCTTCTTCTCATCCTTCTCCTTCTTCTCATCCTTCTCCTTCTTCTCATCCTTCTCCTTCTCCTCATCCTTCTCCTTCTTCTCATCCTTCTCCTTCTCCTTCTTCTCATCCTTCTCCTTCTCCTTCTTCTCATCCTTCTCCTTCTCCATCTTCTCATCCTTCTCCTTCTCCTTCTTCTCATCCTTCTCCTTCTTCTCATCCTTCTCCTTCTCCTTCTTCTCATCCTTCTCCTTCTTCTCATCCTTCTCCTTCTCCTCATCCTTCTCCTTCTCCTTCTTCTCATCCTTCTCCTTCTCCTTCTTCTCATCCTTCTCCTTCTTCTCATCCTTCTCCTTCTCCTCATCCTTCTCCTTCTCCTTCTTCTCATCCTTCTCCTTCTCCTTCTTCTCATCCTTCTCCTTCTCCTTCTTCTCATCCTTCTTCTCATCCTTCTCCTTCTTCTCATCCTTCTCCTTCTCCTTCTTCTCATCCTTCTCCTTCTCCATCTTCTCATCCTTCTCCTTTTCCTTCTTCTCATCCTTCTCCTTCTGCTTCTCCTTCTCCGTCTTCTCATCCTTCTCCTTCTCATCCTTCTCCTTCTTCTCATCCTTCTCCTTCTTCTCATCCTTCTTCTCATCCTTCTCCTTCTTCTCATCCTTCTCCTTCTTCTCATCCTTCTCCTTCTCCTTCTTCTCATCCTTCTCCTTCTTCTCATCCTTCTTCTCATCCTTCTCCTTCTTCTCATCCTTCTCCTTCTCCTTCTTCTCATCCTTCTCCTTCTTCTCATCCTTCTCCTTCTTCTCATCCTTCTCCTTCTCCTTCTTCTCATCCTTCTCCTTCTTCTCATCCTTCTTCTCATCCTTCTTCTCATCCTTCTCCTTCTTCTCATCCTTCTCCTTCTTCTCATCCTTCTTCTCATCCTTCTCCTTCTTCTCATCCTTCTCCTTCTCCTTCTTCTCATCCTTCTCCTTCTCCTTCTTCTCATCCTTCTCCTTCTCATCCTTCTCTTTCTTCTCATCCTTCTCCTTCTTCTCATCCTTCTCCTTCTCCTTCTTCTCATCCTTCTCCTTCTCCTTCTTCTCATCCTTCTCCTTCTCCTTCTTCTCATCCTTCTCCTTCTCCTTCTTCTCATCCTTCTCCTTCTCCTTCTTCTCATCCTTCTCCTTCTTCTCATCCTTCTCCTTCTTCTCATCCTTCTCCTTCTCCTTCTCTTTCCTCATCTCCAAGGGCATTTAAATTAAAGGTACAGTGTTCTGCACTAATTTAAAGGCTCTCTGAAGCCTAGAAACCCTTTTTATAAGTCATCTTCGTAGCGAAGAAATTCGCATCGAATCGAATTTCACACTGGAATTCGCCGAATCAGCCGAATCGAATTTTTGAGAAATTCGCTCATCTCTAATTATAAAATAGATGATTTTTAAAGGTGATTACTAAAATAAATCAATATACATGGATAAACAATAGTGACAAGAACTAACTCTTCATCCAGAAAACAGTACCTAAAACCAAATAGTCATATACATATTATCTCTTATTTTTAGCTACACATCTGTAATGTTTATTTTTTTCTGTGTTTTTATTTTGTTTTCTGTCACAGCAGTATTCGTAGTTTTGAAGTTATTTAGGAGTATATACTGAATACATTCTGCATGTCATCTACCTATATCTGCTCTAGATTTCAATGTGGCACTTGCAAAAACAGGTACTGTTGTAAAGAGCATAGTAGCTAGCTGAAAATAGTACAGGGTCCCCCTTTGCAGTACACTGGGGAAAAACTGTCATCATAATAGAAAGTTGTCATCACAATATCAGGTCTGGAGCCAATGGATCCGATTTACTAAAGAAGCAGATACACATGCAGTTTCAAAATGATCATTAATTTTGCAGTGAGCAGTCTCTGTTTCTTTAGTAAATCAGCTTCACTGAGTAGGAAAGGGGCATGATCCATATTTATTTCGGAAGGTCACACTTACCAGTTTTGAGCATGTCCATCACCACAAGGCTACTTCCCAGGTTCCAATGTTTTGGAGTTGCACAGTTAGTCTAGCGTAAAAAAGACAAAAGTCCATCCAGTTCAACAAAGAAAGTTATAATCCTATACCCACAGTTAATCCAGAGGAAAGCAATAAAAAGCCAGCAAACCATGATCCAATTTGCTCCTGAAGGGGAAAGAAATTCCTACCAGGCCATCGGATATTTGCTGGATTAACTTTACCTATAAATGTTAGTATCCAGTTATATTCTGTGTTCCAGGAAAGAATCCAGGCCTTTTTTAAAGCAATCCACTGAGCTAGCCAGAACCAACTCTTGAGGGAGCTCTTCCACATTTTCACAGTTCTTACTGTGAAGAAACCTTTCCGTGTTTGGAGATTAAATCTCTTTTCCTTCAGACATAAAGAGTGCTCCCTTGTCCTTTATGATGACCTAAGAGTGAATAACTCTACACCGAGTTCACTATATGAACCACTGATGTATTTATACATGTTGAACATATTCCCCCTTAACCTCTTCATGCTGAGCGTATGCAAATATGAGGCCTCTTGGTGGCTGGGTCTTGATGCTGAACAGCCGCATATTTGCATGCCATTTGTAAACAAATATGTGCTGAGAGAGCGCACGCTCCCATCACATGTATCAGCATCCCACGGAAAGGAGAGATCGGGACCTTTCCGATCATGTGACTGCCATGACAGCCAATCACAGCGGTCACATGGCCCTAAACCCCCCCCACCTCCCGGCGTCAGAAAGCTCTTAATGAGCCAGGAGGCACCGGCATGGAGGGGTTAATCTCCTCTTTTCAAGAGAGAATACATTCAGTTCCTCTAATCTTTCCTCATAGCTGAGCTCCTCCATGCCTCTTATCAGTTTGGTTGCCCTTCTCTGCACTTTCTCCAGTTCCCCAATGTTCTTTTTGTGAATTGGTGCCCAAAATTGAACTGCATATTCCAGATGAGATCTTACTAATGATTTGTACAGGTATAAAATGAATGATATCTCTCTCTCTGGAGTCTATACCTCTTTTGATACAAGAGAGGACTTTGCTCACTTTAGAAACCGCAGCTTGGCATTGCATGCCATTATTAGGCTTATCAAACTTAAATAATGAAGTGCAGCGCTAAGAAGGATAAAAAGTCAATAAAGTGATAATCTGGTATCACAATGGTGAACTGTAGAGATACGGATTCCCGCGGCTTCCACTTTGTCAGAGTAACAGAAATGCGCACTCACCGGAAACGCATGGGTTATGCGCATGTGTGATTATGCATCACGGGCAATGGGAACATCAGAATCCAGGCAGCCAGGCGTCTCCCTCACGGTGGGTCATCACAGACTCCTGTTACAGGTCCGGGGGATCCCCTTAAGGTAAGCCAGGTGCTTCAGGAGAAACCTCCTCTCAGGATGGCAAAAGTGCTTTCTCTATGGGAGTGAAAGCTCCAGACAGGAGCCCCAGAAAACAAATGCCCAAAATAGTGTAGTATGTTCAAAATCTCAGGTTTATTGATAAAAACAGCAGCAGGGCAGTATGCATATGGTACATCATGAAAATGTGAAATGCATATGATAAACAATGCAGTACTGACCCCAGTGGTGTAAAACGCCGGGCCTCCTCGTGGCTCCAGGCGGGTATATGACGTCACGCTCTGTACAGTTCCTCCTTAGGCCTTTCGTGCTAAAGGCACATCATCAGAGGGGAGACTGCACAGCAGCGTGACCGACGCCAGTGTCAGAAATAGGGGAACTGGCACATGCGCAATGAGCCGCGGCCATTTTCCCGAAGACAA
Organism: Staurois parvus; assembly: GCF_062004578.1. Lineage (NCBI taxonomy): Eukaryota > Metazoa > Chordata > Amphibia > Anura > Ranidae > Staurois > Staurois parvus. Next base: position 4,659,131 of record NW_028318157.1, read on the forward strand.
ACACGCACTGCGCATGCGCGAGCACGGCAGCGCCATTTTGCCGTGGATCCGCGATCTACCATGTAGTGAGGAGGAGACAGAGAAGTCTCAATGTGAAAACCCAGACACGATTGTTAGCTGAAGCTATGTTAGCTATGTCACAGACCCCAGGGAGTAAGCTGTAAACACTATGTCACAGACCCCAGGGAATAAGCTGTATACGCTATACCATTATAGGGAGTGGAAGTCTAATATCACAACATTATGACCCACCTACCTACAATAGATATGAACCTTTGCAGAACGTTCATGATGATAATATAGGATCACGAGATTTCCGTTGGTATTCAAATACCACTAATGCTCCATCTAGAAATCACCATCCTTATCCTCATAATGAATGTGATAGGTCGTATGGGAATCATTACCCCTCAGGTTCGTATAATTATGATCAATACCAACCTCAACAGTTTAAAGGGCAACATAAGACACAATACTCATCTCCCAGGAATAATAAAGGGGGTAAAAACTACAACAAAGGTACTTACCATAAACCCAAACAAGATAACTCCCGATCAGGACCAGCTAATTACAATAACAATAAGAATAATAAACCATTTAACAATAACTTCAGACCACCATCCAATTCGGATTACTATTACAACCAGCAACAAAATCCTGATTACTATCAACAAACTACCAATTATCCCCGTCAGCCTTTTTTAGGGGTGAGCAATACAAGAAAAAGAAGGGACACAGGAGGGGAAAGAGAGGAGGGAAGAGAACAAATGGACACTCCAAAGAAAAGGAGGGTGTAAAGACACAAGGTATCTTTAACCTTAGTGGAACTAGCCTTACAGAAAAAGAGCTTCACTTGCTTGATAAAGGATTGAAATATGCCCCATCAAAAAGCCTTAATAAGTTTGAAACCTATATGGACATACATAAGTTCGCACGACAATTATCCCTGAAAAGGTATTTTGCGAATAATCCTATCAATAGGGATGTACCGATTGGTAAATACACTCATTCTAATCTACACAATGCATCCACCTATAACCCTCCCCCACAAACTCACTCGTACGTGAATCTATTTAGAGACAAGGTCCTGAAAGAATTGAGGGAAATACCATTTAAAAGATCTTTTGATAGAACAGGCGACACCAAAGCCATTAAATCATTATTAGAAAGGAAGAATTTGGTAATAAGACCAGCAGACAAAGGTGGGGGTGTAGTGGTTCTCAACAAGGAAGACTATATCAATGAGGTTAACAACATTTTGAGTGATAACACTACTTATGTCCGTTTACCTAAGGATCCTAAAATAGAGTACAAACGTTCTCTTAAAAACATCATTAACAAGGGGTATGTAGAAGGTATTCTGAATAAGAAAGAAAAGTCCTATTTATGTCCATCAGCACCTAAGTTACCAGTCTTATATATATTACCGAAGGTTCATAAGGACCCCATAAAACCACCGGGGAGGCCAATAATAAGCGGTATTGGTTCCTTATCCTCTAGGATTGGTGAATATGTGGACTTTTTCCTCCAGCCACTCGTTTTACAAACTGCAGCATATTTAAAGGACACTAAACAGGTTCTAAACGAGGTCAGCTCCTTAGTTACTTCTCCCGACACCTTTTTAGTTACAGCGGATGTCGCTTCTCTATACTCAAACATTAACCATAATGATGGTATGGAAGCAGCTGATTTCTTTTTAACACAATACAGCTCCTTACCTATCACCCAGAAGAATTTCATTCTAGAGCTTTTAGAATTTGCTATGTTAAAGAACTATTTTTGGTTTAACAAAGACTACTATCTGCAGATAAGAGGCGTGGCAATGGGGGCAAAGTTTGCCCCCTCCCTGGCAAACCTATTTATGGCCAGGTGGGAGGAGGACCTTATTTTTGCCAGAGATTGGCCTGAGCTGTTGTTTTACAAAAGATACATCGATGATATCTTGCTTCTATGGAATGGGGAGGAGGAGTCTCTCATAAACTTCTTTAACTCATTAAATAATAATACCCTTAACATCAAACTCACATACGTTTATAGCCGTGAGGAGATTAATTTCCTAGATTTAACTCTTGTCAACTACATGGGCAGGATTACCACTAGATCTTTCTTTAAAGCAACAGATCGCAATAGCTTTATTCCTCTTGGGAGTTGTCATCATCCCAAATGGCTGTCTAATATTCCTAAAGGACAGATAATGAGGATTAGGCGCAATTGCTCGGATTATGAGACTTTTCATGTTCAGGCCAATATCTTAAAACACAGGTTTCTAGAGAAGGGATATAGTGAGGCAACCCTTGATCATACTATTCGGTTAGTGGCGCAGATGAATAGAAACACCATGTTGATGGATAAAACAAGGAATAATCAAGGGAAAAAAATCTGCCCATTCGTCACATCCTTCTCAACCCAGTATAAGGCAATCAATAAAATAATGAATAATAATTGGGGTATTTTAAAAATGGACCCAGTTCTAACAGCAATACTACCGGAGAAACCGGAAATTGTATTTCGGAAAGCAACCGCTGTTAGGCACATGATTGCACCAAATGTTGTGGATCCTCCTAATAACATTTCTTTGTTTAATGATTTAAAAGGGTTTCACCCCTGTAATAGATGCATCATCTGTAAGTGTGACAATACCAGAAAGAGGAAAGTCAGTACATTCCGATCATCAGTTACTGGCAAAATTTATAACATCAAACATTTCATCTCTTGTCATAGCAAATTTGTAGTTTATTTACTACAATGTCCCTGTCAAAAACAGTATATTGGCAGGACAACAAGACGTCTACGGGACCGGTTACGTGAGCACGTTTCCAATATCAAGAAGGGTTTTAGGGAGCACTCATTATCAAACCATTACCGCCTCCACCATAATAAAGACCCTTCTTCACTCAAATTTATTGGGATTGATGTAATCAGTAACCATTGGAGGGGTATTAATAAAACTAGGGCAGTTTCCCAAGCCGAAACCAAATGGGTGTTTGAGCTCCATACTTTACATCCTTTGGGCCATAACATTGAGGTAGACGTCAATTGCTTCATTGCTAACAACTGACGGTTTTATTTATTTTCTATTTTTTATTTTTTATTTTTCATTTAATCATATATTGTGATTTGAGCTTTCCTTGTATACTATGTTTTAATTATGTTGGATTCTCACCATGTGTTTATTTCCAGCATGAGAGTTATTTTTCCAAGCGTATATGATTTTTCCATGTGTTTAACATTTTAGCATTTGGGATTTATCATGGGAGACTTTTTTCCATATGTATAACCTTCTAGTATCTGGCATTTTACCATATACCTATTCTGACTGTTATACTAGTCTTTTTTATCACTAATTGCCTCCTCCCGCCCTGTTTCTTGCGTTCATTTGGGAGACGGGCGCAGGAAGGAGTATACGGTTTCTATTAACCTTTCTTCTGGTTTTAAAGCATTTTGGGTTTTTTACCTCTTTTTATCCTGATTTCCTGTTGTTTCCATATATATTTATTATGGGACATATATTCGATACCCTGACCGGGTCTGGTATTGTGATATTAGATATGCTATTCTGCCAGATCCAATACATGATATATACAACATCTGTGTTTATAATTTTATATCCTCATTTTATTTCCTTATATCTGAAGTTTGTAGCATGTATGCGTTTGTATCCTGCATCTTGCCGTGGTCCGTTATATAGATTATGCCATTCACTGAGGGGATCTTTATACCCCATAGTTCATTTTGTGCACTGTTAATGTTACAGATATTTGCACTTCCACTCCCTATAATGGTATAGCGTATACAGCTTATTCCCTGGGGTCTGTGACATAGTGTTTACAGCTTACTCCCTGGGGTCTGTGACATAGCTAACATAGCTTCAGCTAACAATCGTGTCTGGGTTTTCACATTGAGACTTCTCTGTCTCCTCCTCACTACATGGTAGATCGCGGATCCACGGCAAAACGGCGCTGCCGTGCTCGCGCATGCGCAGTGCGTGTTTGTCTTCGGGAAAATGGCCGCGGCTCATTGCGCATGTGCCAGTTCCCCTATTTCTGACACTGGCGTCGGTCACGCTGCTGTGCAGTCTCCCCTCTGATGATGTGCCTTTAGCACGAAAGGCCTAAGGAGGAACTGTACAGAGCGTGACGTCATATACCCGCCTGGAGCCACGAGGAGGCCCGGCGTTTTACACCACTGGGGTCAGTACTGCATTGTTTATCATATGCATTTCACATTTTCATGATGTACCATATGCATACTGCCCTGCTGCTGTTTTTATCAATAAACCTGAGATTTTGAACATACTACACTATTTTGGGCATTTGTTTTCTGGGGCTCCTGTCTGGAGCTTTCACTCCCATAGAGAAAGCACTTTTGCCATCCTGAGAGGAGGTTTCTCCTGAAGCACCTGGCTTACCTTAAGGGGATCCCCCGGACCTGTAACAGGAGTCTGTGATGACCCACCGTGAGGGAGACGCCTGGCTGCCTGGATTCTGATGTTCCCATTGCCCGTGATGCATAATCACACATGCGCATAACCCATGCGTTTCCGGTGAGTGCGCATTTCTGTTACTCTGACAAAGTGGAAGCCGCGGGAATCCGTATCTCTACAGTTCACCATTGTGATACCAGATTATCACTTTATTGACTTTTTATCCTTCTTAGCGCTGCACTTCATTATTTAAGTTTGATTGTTTATATTTAAGGCATTATGGTTGCCTAATGTGTTCTAGCTGCTGACATCCATTAGAGCGCTCACTACCTATTTCATATGTACCATTATTAGGCTTATGATCTACCAGAACTCCCAGATCCTTCTCCACCATTGATTCCCCCAGTTGTACTCCCCCTAGTATGTATGATGGATGCATATTCTTAGCCCCCAAGTGCATAACCTTACATTTATCAACATTAAACCTCATTTGCCACATACAGTTGTGACCAAAATTATTCAACCCCCACTGAAATTGAGTGTTTTGGCCAGTTTGACATTGCTTTTGATCATTCAGTCATCTTGCTTACATTTACATTAAAGAGGCACTTGTAGGTCAGACAAATATAACATAACAGTTATAATGAAATAACCACAAATGTCTTTTCTGTGCTCACAGCATTATCAGTTTTATTCAACCCCCAAGTGACATTCAATCTTAGTACTTAGTACAGCATCCTTTTACAGTTATAACAGCTTTTAAACGTGAAGCATAGCTTGACACAAGTGTCTTGCAGCGATCTACGGGTATCTTCGCCCATTCTTCATGGGCAAAGGCCTCCAGTTCAGTCACATTCTTAGGCTTGCGCACTGCAACTGCTTTCTTTAAGTCCCACCAGAGGTTCTCAATCGGATTTAAGTCTGGTGACTGCGATGGCCACTCCAAAATGTTCCAGCCTTTCCTCTGCAACCATGCTCTAGTGGACTTGGAGGTATGCTTGGGATCATTGTCCTGTTGAAAGGTCCAACGTCTCCCAAGCCTCAGGTGTGTGACGGACTGCATCACGTTTCCATCCAATATCTCCTGGTACTGAAGAGAATTCATGGTACCTTGCACACGCTGAAGCTTCCCTGTACCTGCAGAAGCAAAACAGCCCCAAAGCATGATTGACCCTCCACCATGCTTCACAGTAGGCAAGGTGTTCTTTTCATCATAGGCCTTGTTCTTCCTCCTCCAAACATAGCGTTGATCCATGGGCCCAAACAGTTCTAATTTTGTTTCATCAGTCCACAGAACACTATCCCACAACTTTTGTGGTTTGTCCACATGGCTTTTGGCATACTGCAGTCGACTCTTCTTATTCTTTGGAGACAGCAAGGGGGTACGCCTGGGAGTTCTGGCACGGAGGCCTTCATTACGCAGTGTGCGTCTTATTGTCTGGGCTGAAACTTCTGTACCCACATCTGACAAATCTTTTCTCAGTTCCTCAGCAGTCACACGGGGACTTCTCTCCACTCTACGCTTCAGGTAGCGCACAGCAGTCGAAGTCAGCATCTTCTTTCTGCCACGACCAGGTAGCGTTTCAACAGTGCCCTTTGCCTTGAATTTGCGAATGATGCTTCCTAAGGTGTCTCTTGGTATGTTTAACATCTTTGCAATCTTCTTATAGCCATTGCCCTTCCTGTGAAGAGAAATCACCTCTTCTCTTGTCTTCCTGGACCATTCTCTTGCCTTCACCATGTTTGTAACCACACCAGTAAATGTCTAGAAGGAGCTGAGTATCACAGTCATTTTAAAGCTGCCTAATTGGTGCTTATTATGCTTGATTGCTGCTCGGTGACATCCACAGGTGTTTTCAATACCTGATGGAAAGCACCTGTATGAACCTCTGTTCTTCAGAGTGGTAGTCTTTAAGGGGTTGAATAATTGTGGCAATGAAGAAACCACATAAGAACCATTTACTACTGTATTACATAAACAATTGATGTCATTTTAGTTGCATTTGGGTAGTTACAACGTCCTTGTAGGATTTGATTCTGAATACAATTCCAAATGTACACTATAGTCCCTAAACCCCTTTACAGCATTGGGGGTTGAATAATTTTGGTCACAACTGTAGTTGCCTAATTAAACAGTGCATTGAGGTCGGCTTGTAAATTGGAGACATCCTGTAAGGACGTTATTCCACTGCACAGCTTGGTGTCATCTGCAAAGACTGAAATGGTATTTTTAATCCCAGACCCTATATCATTTATAAATATATTAAAAAGGTAAGGGTCCCAACACTGAACCTTGTGGTACACCACTGACAACCCTAGAACATTCAGAGTGTGAATCATTAACCACTACTCTCTGAATTTGATCTTTTAGCCAGTTTTCTCTCTATTTACATACTGATTTTTGCAAACCTGTAAACGTTACCTTACACATTAGCCATGTGTGGGGAACTGTCAAACGCTTTTGCAAAAATCAGATTTGTTTGACAACTTATTCTTTCATGAATCCATGTTGTCTGTTGCTTAAAATCTTTTTTCCAGCAAGAACTCATCTATGTGTTTTTTTTATTAAACTCTCCAGTATCATCCCAAGATAGATTTTGATCCCTTTTTAAATATAGGCACCACATTGGATTACGCCAGTCGAGTGGTACTATGCCAGTCATTAAAGAGTCCCTAAAAATTCAAAACAATGGATTTGAAATGGCAGAGCTCAATTCTTTAAGGACTCGTGGGTGGGTGCCATCCAGTCCAGGTGCTTTATTCACCTTTATTCTGTCTAAATACTTCTGGATCATATCAGTTGTGAGCCAATGTGGATCATCTGGGGCTGTGTCAATACCATGCCCATTATGGACAAGAGCTCCCCCCATGCTCCTTTGTATACACAGAGCTGAAGAAGGTATTTTATAAATTTGCTTTCTCTTTGTCCCCAGTCGCCCACTCTAGATTACTTTGTAAAGGGCCTACATGCTTGGACCGGACCTTTTTACTATTAATATATTTTAAACATTTTTGGGGGTTTGTCTTGCTATCTTTGCAATCAGTCACTCGTTTTCAATTTTTTTCGGGCTTCATTTCCTTTTGACATGTTCTGTCATATTCTTTGTAATGTTTAAACGATGATAGCATTTCTTCATTTTTATATTTAATTGAAGCTCTTTTATTATTATTTATAGCTTTTTTTTAACTTTGGCTGTAAGCCACATAGGTTTGATTTTTGGCCTTTTAAACTTGTTGCCCATTGGAAAATATTTTGCAGTGTGTTCACATACAGTCCTTTCAAAGAACTCCCATTTCTGTGTTGTGTTCATCGATGCCAATATTCCCTCCCAATCTAAGTTTTGGAGAGTAGCTCTCAGCCTTGGAAAATTAGCTCTCTTAAAGTTGAGTGCTTTTATTTTTCCCGTATGTGCATGTTGTTTACAGCTAACAATAAATGAAATCATGTTGTGGTCACTCTTCATGGTTTGAGATTACCAGGTCCAGCAGAGCATCATTCCTAGTCATGGCCTCTATGAACTGTACCATAAAATTGTCCTGTAGTAGGTTTATAAATGTTTGCACTTTAACTGTTCTTGCAGTGCCATTATTCCAGAATGTATGTATAATGGGCAAGTCTTGCAGATGGCCCCGAGCAGTCATTTACTCTGATTCTGATCAAGGTTGAGATTTTACATTAGGAGGCCACAATATCTCTCTGGAATTCTTCCCTATGGGACACAACAACCCACAGCAATCCTGCCCACAAGATACCCTCTATTTACCAGCCCATAAGAGGGACGTTAACTTGTTTTTTTTTTTGCCCACACAGAAAGTTTGCACTTTAACTATTCCTGAAGTGCCATTACTCCAGACTGGAGTGTTGGAAAATGTATATGTAATGAGCAAGTCTTGCATGTGGTCGTGAGCAGTCTTTCACTGATTCTGATCAAGGTTGAGATTTTACATTAGGAGGCCACAATATCTCCCTGGAATTCTTCCCTATGGGACACAACAACCCACAGCGATCCTGCCCCCAAGATACCTTCTCTTTACCAGCCCATAAGAGGGACGTTAACTTGTTTTTTTTGCACACACAGAAAGAGGGGCCTGCTCACTGAAGATAGGTAATATGGCAATGAACGGAGAACAAGATCTGGCTTCTACCTCCTAGGGCTCACCTCATTCTGTCTCTACTCATCTGGAACATGATCCAGCAGGCTCAGGCCTGGATATAGAGGATGCACGGCTCTTGTCTGCAGTCTGAAATGTTTTGAAATTCTTCCAACTAAAGCTGACATTGAAGCCACATTTGCCAGATATAAATCGGCTCACTGGATCGACATGCAAGAAATAAGGAACAGTCTTTCATCGCTCTTTGCTCACTTAGACAAGATGGAAACAGGAATCCCTCCTATTTCAAAGGTGGTAGAACAGCTGCAGTCCTTAGTGTCCACTCAACATGCCTCCATACAATCTTTAAACCTGCACTTAATAATCTGGAGGACAGAAGGAGATGACCTCTCTTGCAGGACCCTTGAAAAGCAAAGAGCTCTCCGACTACTTATTAAAGCTCTCCAAGATGCCACCTTCTAACCAGTGGAACACGCCTTCTACCTCTCTGCCCTCAGTACTGGACAAGCCTAACTCCTGCATTCCACAGTCAGTTTGGAGAACTTTTTGTCAGCAATGTATGTCTCTCCAATTTAGTTAGGATGATTGTCAGAGCTGGCAACTTGTTTCTCCATGTCCAAGAAGAGAACGTGACCAGATTCCAGATTCCAGATTTAAAGCTCAGTGAGGTCTTTCCTTGGCCACTATCACTCTGTGATTACCACGGCAGTACAGGTTTGCTTTACATATTTACATCTGATTTAATTTATTCACTCTCAGGGACAACAGAGATCATTGTAAAGCATTTAAGTACCACATTAGTGATGATAACAATGGTCAAGTGCACTAGTTTGTTCTTACACTTTTTTACGTTTTCCACATGTTCTAAGGGACTTTCTGTGATGAAGAGATGCATTTGATTGCTTTTTGTGTATACATATCTCTGTGTATACACAAGTTTCTTTTTGTGCCTCTTCTTTAACGAGCTCAGTTCTTGCGGCGATGTGCCAGATTTCCACTTTTAAGGTTGCTAAACTTAAACATACGTTAGTGTCCATGCTAATATTATTTTGCCTTGATGAGGCAGAAATGTTTCTTGTCACTTTATGGTCACATAAACAGTTTACTGATGACTGAAGACGCAGCAGCAGGATGCTTGGAGCTACACGGAGTACTGTACTTACCAGAGAGCTATACTCGACCTTCCCAGCACTTTTATCTGATGCTTTACTATCCAGGTAATTACATTTCATAATTAACATGCTTTTAAGCTTTTCTTTCCTTCCTCCTCATACTCTATAATGTTTTACATAACCAATATGTGCTGTGCTTCCCGCTGCCTTATGGGCTACATTACTGTTATGGATTACTATTTTGTGTGATATATTGTATACCCATAGCAGTACAGCCTGTATTGTCTACCACCAACAATGTGCATTTGAACATGTATATGTGTTTTATTTGTTATTCCAGCTGTGGAAGGTGGTCAATGAATGTGTTAACCCATTGCCCCCCCCCCCAAATGCTTTGGAACCCAAGGCTCACCCAACATATTTTTCTCTGAACTGTGAACTGTTTGCTGGCCTCTTTGGTGACCCCTATATTACTGGGGGTTTTTTTGGTTGTTTGTTTTCTATGTTTCCTCCACCCTCTTTTCTTACTCTTGCTTTTACCCTTTAACTTTTCCCTTATTTTCTTTGATGGTCAAAGGTATGGAGTTCATGTTATTACTAATACTCTCCCAGTGCTATAATGGTAACTCTTACTGTGGGTACTTTGAATGTTCAGGAACCTAATAATCCTTAGAATAGGTTTAACATGCATAAACTGAAAGTTCACATACTCTTCTTACAGGAAACTCATTTTACAGCATCTGTAGCTTTAACTCTTCCAACATGCTACTATAAATCATGGTATACTAGTAATAATCTGCATTATAAAACTAAGGGAGCAGCCATTGGGTTTCACTCCTCCATCCACTGACACCCTGGCTGATCCTGACAGTTGACACCCGTTCATCTGCTGTCAGTTGTGTAATAAATATTTCACTCCCCCATTGAATCAAATATGGTGGGAGTGTCCTAAATTACAACCTTTGGGATGAGGTTTTTGCCATTTATTCCAGAGTGACTTTGGTAGTAACCTAAACGTTCCTTCAGGTAGCTTTTCTCTCTATGTTACCTGGCTCCGTAGCCTCAGTGAAAAAGGGTCTTTTGCATTTTTTCCTATAGCTGCCAGAGCTGTCATACCCAGGAACTGCAAATCAATGGCCCCACCGACTATGTTGGAATGGTTTGACAACCTAAACTGATGTGGACTGAGGAGTTGATGGCATAATGATACAACAGATACCCTAAATTTTACATATATTTGGCCCTCTTGGATACTCTACAAGGAAAGCCCTGACGTTATAGTCTCCCAAAAATGAAGGCCTCAGATCTCTATTACATACCAGTTAGGAATGATAACAATACCTCATACTACTGACAAGCAACCTTACACCCTTACATGTGTCCTATATTGTTCCTACTCTGTTCTCTTACTCTACTTTTCCTCACTTCTCATATTCTACCAACTTTTTGTTTATTTATCCAATCTCTTGTGACCCTTATCCATTTTATTGAACAGTCTTAACTTATACAATTGATTTTTCAGGCTTATTCTGCTTAATTATGCACGGGTTGCTGCTGTGTATGACTTTCACTCTATAACTTTGAAACCCTTTCCAACATTATATCTATCTAAACACGTTTGTCAAAGTGAAATTTATATACTTTGGCTCATTTGTGGGTCTGGATTTCTCTAATTATTTCTTTGACCTTTGTAACTTTACCCATCACTATATCCTCAAAGGAAAGTATATAGTGTCTAAAAAAATGTATATGTGATGACATTTGTATGCTGTACATGGCATGATTTTCTTGAGAAATATTAAAATCGTCCATGTTTCAAGGTCAGGGTGCTGTTTCTATTGCAATACAATGGATGAAGGGGAAAGTCCTATCCTTGGTCATTGTGTCCAGTGTCATGGTAGTCACTTAGCCATGTCCTTGAGGACATCATCATGTGACAAAATGCATAGGGCAGAGTCTGAGGTGATATGTGATATCATTGCACAAAGCGGCCATGGCCAGACGAACAGAAGTTGATTTTACCTCATGTTTTATGGTTTATGACACCAGAGTCTTATATGTGAGTATGCATTCTTGAGTATCAATTTAAAAGTTACGTTATCTCTACTACACTAAGAGGTTTCCTTTCTTCATTGTCTGTGAGTTTGGCTTCTATCTAGGGAGGAGAGCAGTTTCCTTGGTTGCTTTGGAGCAGTCCCACAAGCTCAAATGACCACTCATTATCTGAAGTTCATGGTAGTCTAGTAAGCAGTATATGTGGGCTGTTTGTGTTACCTTGGATCCCTTCCTCTGACAACTGGTGTTGATGACACCTGTTTCTGAAGTGTTTATATATTTAATATCAGATCCTTCTGAGTGCACAGTGTGAGTATCAAGATTTACAAGAATTTATTTGTACATAGTGATTTTGTGATTTGCACATACTGTTATTATTTATGTATATGATTATCTGTATACTGTATGTTGTCATTATGCAAATATGTGCCTATGAGATTTTTTCACTTAATATTATATAATTTCAGTTCACCTTTTATTGCTGCACTTTTTAAGTTAAAGTACATTTGTATAGTACCAAATGGATGATTAACACCCTATGATTTATTATATCAATAGATTCTTACATGCTAAAACTTCCACTGGATCCCAGGATGTGTCCCAAGTTATAAATCTGGCTTTGTATGTGCCTTCCTCATGTGAAAGAGAAGTTCTCTCTTTGGGTTTAAGTTTTTGTCCCACCATCGACATTCTGGCGTAGGATATATGAACATACAAATACTGCATCAAGCTGCAATATATATTCACCCAACGGTAGATATATTGTCAAAGCACATGGTTATAGAATACAAGACCTATACTTTTGGGCCCTGGAAAGGGTATTCTTTAATAACAGAGGGGGTGATATCAATAAGATTCTTCTAGAAAAGCAAATTAAATGGATTCATCATTTAAAAGCTAATTTATTTCTGGGGTTAAATTAAAAAATTAGCTTTAAACCATTCTTGGAAGGCTTTGTATCTGGCAAATCAGAACATGATTGGTAATTATGGAGCCCTGGATTGTGTGTCTTGGTTTTCTATAAAATGGAATTGATTGCTATATTTATATTATTTTCTGTATTCTTCTGTTTAAAGTATGGATAGGTTGTGTTTTGTCTGTGACTGCTCTGTATTGGAAGATATGGGAAATTATTTTCCCTTTATCTCCCTTTTGCTGTGTCACCTTATTATCGCTTTTGATAACTTTTATATAGTATGTTCAACATTATTGTTTGTATATTACTATTTCTGTTATTAATTTCCTTTTTTTTATGAATAGTGATGTGGGTCACTCTTCATATGGTGTTTGTCGTTTTTTTTTTTTCTTGCTTTAGGTATCCTTGCTTGTCTTCACTATGGCATCGCCTTGCGTAATTGGGTTCTTTTTGGTCCTTTCTCAGCTTAGATTTAGCGTTTGTTTCTTTGTCTCCCTTTCCATCGCACATTACAACTCTGGAACACACACACATGTCGGCGCTGATCATGTCGAACAGGAAATGATGTACCGACACGGCTCATGCACCGGAAGTGATGTCATGCCAGCCAGGATGTCAACGGTGGACATCTTCAGTGAAAGGAGACAATCTCTCCCATCTACTTAGTGTTTGAATACCTAATGAGCAACTGGTGTGCTTTTTCATTTGGTCTCACTGATCTGTAACGGCTATATAAGCTGTTTATTCTCAGTTCACTTTTTGCAAGTGGGAGCTGTAGCAGTGGTGGTTCTCTGGGCTGTTTCCATCTTGGTATAAGATAGAGGTAAACTATCTGTGAATATTAGCCTGTTGTTTGATCTTTATGAGTAGCTATATTTAGAATCTTATTTTTTGTATACCTTCTAGAGACCATTTGTGTTCATATTTTGTTGTTTCCACACTTTGATACCTCATACAGGGGAAGATCATAAGTGATCTAGTCCAGGTATATTTATTGCCTTTATTGACTCTTCTATCTGGATACTTTAAGTGGATTATAGGTTTCATCTAGGACAAGGCTGTTTTTTGATATTTTTGCCTCTCCCCATATGGATATCTCCCTGTGTTTCAGATGTCTGGGTTGATCTAAGTGGTTGATAAAGGGGTGTGTTACTATTTTCAATTTGTTGCTGACCTCTATTAGACAATTTTATGTGAGTTCCTTTTTCTCTTTTCTCACATATATTACATAGAATGCCAATAGACTTAATATATCTAATCTATGGTTTTTATGATCATATTTAGCATTCATTCACTCAGTTGGACCACTGGGGGGTCTGTTTGCATAGACAATGCCTGGAATTAACCAGCAAAGATCCTTTGAGTTTTTCTGTCTTTATGAATGGCGATGTGAGTCACTCTTCATATGGTGTGTGGGTTTTTTTCTCTATCTTCAAAATCACTGCACAGAGCAGGTACAGTATGTATAGACATGTTTGTTATTCTATGCCCCAGGTCTGCAGTGCTGTGCAGTATAACTCACATCCAAAAGGGCTAACACATCATCTAATAATAGCAAATAATAAGCTTGATGTGTAAAGTCTAACTCCAAATAGAAATGGTTTTAACATAGTGGGTCATAATCATTTCATTTTTTATTGCTGTCTGTGATGGCACTGTTGAGTTTCCCCTGTGTGTCTCAGTTGCACACCTGCAACACCATGATAAGAAAGGAGGGGAATTGGGATCTTTGCAGAAGGAAGGCATACAAAGCAATAAAAACCTGACTAAGTTTCTAACTTTCCCGCACTATCAAAAAATTTGTAAGTGAGAAGGAAGTTCTCCAATGAAAACACAGACTGCAATAAACACTAAAATAATTTCTAACCCCTCCACACTGTCCAAAGTAAAAGATTAGTTTTATTTTGTGCTGGGCTTTAAACCTAGAACTGACCTGTCCAAAAACTGCCCATTCACAACTGAGTGTTGTGAAGCTTGAAACCTATCACTCTAAAAAGTACTGAGTTTGCATCTAATTGTTCATATTGCTGGAATCCTCAACTTTCCAACATCAATGAGCAAATGTCTGTAATGTTTAATTCCACAAAGTACTTTTAACAAATCTTGTTGTCCACTTTGTCTGCTCTACAGTTTTCTTCATGTGCAGCAAAGGATTCTTGGTTATCTTTAACCCACAGCCAGCCCCAGTCCATTCTTCTTCTGAACATGACGTTCAGTATTTTATGCCTTATATTAGTCACATGAATAATATATAAAATATTTCTTCCTTCTCATTCCTTATTCAAAAGGATTCATTTCACATGCCAAAAATATAAAATACAAGATATATTATTAGAAAATCTGATTATTTTTTTAAAAGACAGTGGAAATACCATGTATACGGGACTGTGTAAGAGCAGACATCAGAAAAAGCTGCATTCTTTGTATAATATATTCACAGAACACAGTAGAAATCACTGTGGTTTATTTTCTCAGTTATTGATCAACAAGAATGTCCGCCATGTTAAAAGACCAATAGGTAAAAATGTATAAGGGCCAATACATCTCTTGGGATAGCCACCGACAAAAATGAGGGCTTAGGCAATCTATGGGCCCGATCGATCGCAAGCTCCAAGTCAGGCAGCGATGGGATGAGGAGTTTGATGTAATGTTGCAAGTAAGGTAGCAGTGTCTCATTGGTAACTGATTCAGGTATCCCTCTGAATTTAATGTTGTTACGGCGTGATCGATCTTCTAGGTCGGCTAATTTTAAGTTGATTTGTTCAATGTCAGAAGAATGATCCGCGTGAGCGTCGATCAGATCATTATGTGCCGTTATTATATTTCCCATGCTGGTTTCAATGTGATGTATTCTGCGTTCTTGCTGTTGTATAACGCTAGTAATTTGGTTTAGCGATGTGGAGATGTCAGTATGCAGAGTCTGTCGTAGTGATGAAAGCATATTTTTCATGCAAATTTCTGTTAGCAGTTGGTCTGATGCAGGAAATACATCTATGTCAGGAAAAGCTGTGTGAGGTGGCTGAGGTGGGAGGTTTAAGGCCTGGTATGAGGGGCCAGGGTCATGTTCCAGTCGTGGCCGAGACTTGGCTGGGCTGCTGGTTGTGGGGGACAGTGGGGGTGACAACTCACCAGGGTCCCCTGGGTACAGTGATTGCTTCAGCCTGGGATCCATTTGCTGGGCCCTGTAGTCCTCCTCGTGGCCACTGCTGTCTCCCTGTATGTTGTTGCGGGCGCCATCTTGGATTCCCGACTGGATGGCCGGGAAGAAGCTAGTTAATTTCCCCGGGGTTTTTCTCCTGCGGGGCATGACTGCGGGGGTGCGGGCACCTGTCAGTGAGGTGGGTGTCTTGTTTGTGATCCCCAGGGCCGGTGTGTGCCGCTTCAGTGCTTGCGGATGGACGGAGCTGCACTCAAAGCGCGTCCATCTCAGAGCCGGCCACGCATGCGCCCGTATACTGGAATTTTAATTTACATTTTTTTTAGTAATGACAGTGATCAGCAACTTGTAGTGGGACTGCGGCGGATATTCTGACACTGGGTGGGAACTGACTAACTGCCACTAACATCCCCAGTGACACTAATACAGTGATCAGTGCTAATAGAAAGCACTGACACTGTACTAATGACACTGGGCAGGAAGGGGTTAACATATGGGGCAATCAAAGGGTTAACTGTGTGCTGTGTGTGTTTTTACTAGGGAGACATGCTGTGCAGAGAAATAAAAAGCAGCATGTCCTTGCTGACAGGAGATAGACCTTTGTTGTCAGCTTTCCCCGACGATTGCCTGGTGTCGGCGGGGAATCTCCATCCAGGACCTGGTGACTGACATCCCTAGCTACCAGTGGCACATGCGCTCCCGGCCCGGAAATGAAAATCACGTGATTTTGAGCAGCCCTGCCATCCTGTAGCAGTACGTTTACTATAGAGCGGCGGGCAAGCGGTTACCATAAAATCTATTAATTTTAAAACAAAATCTGAATGCCTCTGGAAATAATTAATTAATTAATAATTATATTGCACGGAGAAAAATGTTTTACAAGCTTCCAGACCTAATTTATGGTCAATATTTCAGTATCTCCTCTCCTAATGAAAGATTACTCAACCATTTCACAATAAATCTCTCGAATTGCTATATATGATGGCAGACTTGTAACATGTGATCTTGAAACTGTGTCCACATGCACACTAATATTTTCTGTTAGGTTTCTATTTCCAGAAGGTTTCTGTTGTTCCAGGGGTGATTCCTTATTTTTGTGCACCTTCAGGAGTGCAGAGAAGGTAACAATGGTGGGGCTTTTATTGAATAGGAATTTAAATTCATTCTTTGAAATTCAACTCTTTCAAATTGTCATTTAAAGCTGACACACAGTGTTTAGCTGGCTCTTCCATCAGCATACATTAGTTCTCCGTATTCTGTAACAATTGCAAACACATCATTACATATTTCTTTCTAACAATTATCACCAAATTCCCCCCATTATCCGCTGGCTTAAAGCGGAACTTTACCTATAACAACTTATAAAAAGTAATGTTCTTCAGCAAGGAATATTCATTCTACATTATTAATTATGATACCAAAATTAGTGTGTGCTGTAAATTGCCCTTGGCATTATTCCTGTTCCTTCTTGCTGGAGGCTGCCATTTTGCTGAAGTCCAAAGCCCCTGAGCAGAAGTAAATCGACATAGTTCCAAAAAATTTAGAGCAACTGAGCATGTGCAGAGCAGGGCAAGATAGTGTATTGCTGGATTTTAAACAGTAAAATGGACTTATTTTTCACTTTCAATAAGTTTTCATTGAAGTTTTGTAAGATACACAATGTAAGCCATGCAAATGCTCAAATGAAACTAACGTGAAAAAAAAAGTTTCAGAGTGCGTTCATAGAAAACAATATTGATTATAACAGTAAAGGTCAGAAGGTGTGACATTTTACAAGCCAGAGGTGTAGTAACAATACCTGTATTGTGAGGTGCATGTAAATGGAAGGGAGGGTGGGAGGGGTAAGGGGAGAGGGAGCACATGTAATAACCATGAACTAGGAGACACTCTTGAATTAGAGTGAGGCCCTACACAGAGGGTAGTCAAGAAAACATACAGTAGCCAAGGCCTCCTGGGATGGTGGGCCAAGACAGAGATCAGAGGGAAAGGAATATAGCAGGATTGAATTAAATGAAAGAGAGCAGCAGAAGGACATCAGGGACACCCTAGCCAGAAACACAGGGTCGTCAATGCCTATAACAGTGTGTCGCTGTTGCGGAACATAGAAGGGTAAGCATATTTATCTATGCGGCCCAGGTTTTTAGGAATTTTTCATGCGTGTCTAGGATAATGCCAGTAAGCTTTTCGTAAATAGAAAAATTGTCTGAGGTCTGGGGGTTTCAGATGCAATAGGATGTACCAAGGGTCCCTGGGGAAGGGGCGGGCTAGCAATCTTTGAAACAGCTTTAGGACTTTCATCCAAAACCTAGAAAGCATGGCACATGACCACTATGTGTGAAGCAAGTCCCTAGGGATGGAGCAGCCTCAGAAGCAGGTATTGGAGGAAATAGAGCAGGGGTGTGCTAAATAGATGGGGACAATGTACTATCTAGAGACAGATTTAAAGGCTGATTTAAGTGTAAGCATGTTGATAGAGCAAGAGGATATCGTGGTCCAGAATTGTGTCCAATCTTCCCTGTCCCAAGTGCTTTTAAGGTAAAGTTCCCACTTATGGACGTAGGCATGGCCTCCTGGACTCTTAAGAGTATTTAGCTGTGAAGTAAGTATTGAAATACGTTTGGCAGAAAGGGGTGTGCAGTGGCAGATGTGTTCAAATAATGACAGTTGAGTCCTTATTGCCAATTATAGAAGTCAACCAGTGTTTAATTTGTAAAAACCAAACCAGCTCAGTCGATGGAGCTTGGTGCTTCCCCCTAATTTCCACCCAGGTGTATACAGCATGACCAGTGAAAAAAAGAGTTAATGCAATGAAAGTTATGGGAAATCCACCAGTGAAATTTGGCAGAGGACTCTAAACCTGGGAGATTGTTGGGTTACCCAGTAGAGGAAGGAGAGGTAAGTGAGGTGATGGTAATGTTTTATATAGCTATACCTACAAAATGGGCCAGCCTGAAGTGATCTAGCAGGACTTAATTTTCTGACTAAAGTTATACTTTAATTACTACCTTCTCATTGCGCTCTAGCTCTTTCTTGCAATGTTCTTTTTTCTTTAGCCATCAAATTACACTTGAGACATTTTACTGTCATGCAAATTTTGCTATTCTAGTTCTACCATCTTTACAAATAACTGTATGTTGGGGTATCCAGCAAAAAGGTGTGTTGATGTACTTTTACACCTAAAATTAGTAAAGGGGTCTAATATATCAGGATTTTGACATTCATCCTCCCTCTGCAGGGACTCCAACAATCTCACAACTGAAATCTCAGTTTTATTTTCACCACTAGTTTTCCCATACTCTTTTTTTCACATCTAGTTTTCTTGTGAATAAGTTAAGATCTTTAATCCGGTTTAAGAGGTCACAATAAGACATACAGTATGATGTTTATTGAAGATTTCTGAAGATACATTTATAATCCTCATTTTATCTTCCTCACTCTGTCTTGAGGTACTTATCCTCATAATCTCACCTGACATTGTTCCCATCTCCTCTCTTAGGGGATTTTTCTCCCCCCATTGTGCACCTGTATACCCCCAACTAGCTCTGCTCCCCAGATATTTTTGGGGCATGTGTCCCATGTCCCATGTGTTTGAAATTCTTGCTCTTCTAAAAACCTCCCCTTGATTCACTATGCATATTTAGTGGAGGGTCCCTATTTGGATTGCTCCTTAATGACTCCCCCCCCCCCCCTTACACATAGTGAACTCCAATAGTTTATCTATAAATTAATTATGGGCATCTGCTAAAGGACATCACTGATCCAACCAGTTAGTAATAGCTTAAGCCTAAATTATGTGGGATAAACCTGTAGAATGATTCAACATTTATTTACACTGATGGATTTTGCATATACTGTATGGACCACCTTTATATTAATGCTACATCATATAGCTTATCAGATATAAACTATAAGCATGTTTTACTGTGGTAAGGATTTTTTGCCCTTTGTTAAGTGGATACCATCCTGTGTGTCGGATATCAAATGGCAAAGTAAATGGAAACCCATATTGTCAATGTATTCAGCAACAGTTTGATTAGATTAGGGAGAGGTTTTCTAGCGCTAGAAGGTGTGACTGCAGCGCTGGGAATGCTTTAGCTGCTCATAACTGGCAATCCACAGTGACAGCTTCTGGGTGGAATAATTTAGGTGGGTTCAGACTAGTATCTGAAAAAAGCTGAACTCCTCCTTATTTGTCAAGGAAACAGATGTCCCCATTGGAATATTTTCCCTCTATTCCAGTTCTGGGGGTAACTCAAAATGATGGATTTACTGTCACTTTGATTTCCAGTGACATTGGTGATCAGGTCCATTAGAGAGAGTGAATCTTCCTTAAAGAGAGGCAGACGGCAATAAAAACCTGACTGTGGTTCTAAGTTGTCACCATCCCTCACCATCAAAATCTGAAAAAAAGTTTTGCCTCTATTTAATCTTTGGAAAGTGTTCATCTTTAAAAATTTGAGCTAGCTAATTAACCAGTCTCCAATAGGCATTTATAGTTGCCTGAATCTCCACTCTTTGGGGTTTATTTACTAAATGCAACTAGACTATGCACTTCATAAGGGCATTTGCTCTAGAGCTTAGTAAATGAGGTGACACTTAACTTTGCACAGAAAATCCAATCACATGCAAGGAAAAAAACAGACTTTTTGCTTGCACATGATTGGATAATTACATCAGCAGAGCTTTCCCTCATTTACTAAGCTCTTGAGCAAATCACCTGCAGAATGCAACTTCACTTGAAAAGTGTACAGTCTATATACCTTTAGTAAATCAACCCCATTAGTCATTATACTAGTGCAGTCTTACCTTTCAGAGAGTATTTGATTTTTTTTAACTATCTTATATTCTCTCTATCATACAAGAATATATGTTATACAAAAAATTATTAAAAATTACAGTCCGCATTTAATAATGTCATAACGAAGGTCCACTGGAATTTTTACTTTCACAGGAAAAGTTCATGCTTCAGAATTATGATTCTACTTGTTGAAACGTTTCCACACACTTTTTAAAGAGAAACCAATAGATGTTCTTCAAAGAGCAACTAGTAATATAAAATTTTTGTGCGATACAAGTTATTTCAAAGAACTAAGGGTGATACCGATAAACCCCTAAAGAAAACTCCTGCCAACTAAAATACTGACACTAAATATGATATATGATCTTATCTATTTACTAATGCTAGCAGCATAAGGAAAAAAATAGTTAATGATGATTGAGAGAGTAAAAGTCCACTTTAATTCCTTTAATAGAAACATGTCTAACATTTATGATAAATCCGCACAGTCACATGGAGGTTGATTTACTAAAACTGGAGAGTACAAAATCAGCTCTGCATAGAAACCAATCAGCTTCCAGGTTTTTTATCAAAGCTTAATTGAACAAGCTGAAGTTAGCAGCTGACTGGCTACCATGCACAGCTGCACCAGATTTTGCACTCTCCAGTTTTAGTAAATCAATCCAATGGTAACATGCATCTTAATCTAAAGCGCTGAAACACATGAATGGAGAGAGATCAGAAACTCTGGGGGTTTTGTTACTGTCTATGTCCTTGCTGGAGAGATTTAACCTCTTGATTGGTCTTGGTGACCATTGTCTACTCTACAGAAAATGATAGGATGTTTAAAATGTTTAGATGTCAAAAGAACAGGAGGTAAGTAGATATCATATAATAGGGGTATCTGATGACAACTGCCTAAGAAGGGCTATCCCCTAGGCCATGGCAGGGGCAAATGATGCCCAAGGCGAATGATTTGACTGAAATTATGGGCATGTTTGGTGGCAGTAGCACTGCCTGCTCTGGTTCACAGAACACACACTCATGCATGCAGTCAGATAAGTGATGCAGGGCCTTTTAAAAGTTCAGGCTCTGCATTATTGAGTAAGATTCTCTGCCTGGATTGCAGAAATCTCAGTTCTTTGTCATGGCCCTGGCCACCACCTCAATTTGGAGAGATCTCCTCTTGTTAACAACCATGTCTTTTGTACAGGAAGTTGAAGGGAAATAACCCGAGCTGGGCACAGACAATTCAAACCTGACAGGGTTTTGACCATAACTAAATTTAAAAAAAAATCACTTTCCATGCTTTCCATACTTTAATGTTTTGGGCTGGAGCTACAAGAACAATTTTTCATAGCACAGTTGTGAAACCATAATTACAAACAATTAATTGCTAACAATCTTGACTGGTCAGTAAACAGACAGAATAACTGACTCCCAATGGTGAAAGCTATGGAAGAAGCATTTGGCAGTGATCAATTGCACACATTTGGAGCATTGTGCAATCAATCAATCGCCACTACATGCGCCTTGTGTAGCAGAAACAGTATGAGGCCAATTGTTCTGCCTGTTTAGCAATCAGTCACCACTTCTAGTGATAAATTGCTAGTGATTTTTGTAGTGCGATTAAGCTGCCAAGAAGTTGTTCTAAAGCTCTAAAGTCATGAGCTATTGGGATTATGTTACAGAAGAGCCTGTGTCTTATATTTGAGCATGATTCTCCTTAATTGGGACAGTTGGGACATTGAGCAATAGGGAACAGGTGATCTCAGCCATTTTGCTGCATGGGTGAGACAATTGCCCTTATCAAGATGTACCACTTCCTTTCTAGGTCTCTGATGTCATAAGGAGTAAAGATTCTCCTGGTATAGCTTTCAACAGCATTAATGTAGACCTACAATAAAATATGAAGATTTGCTTTCTTATAGCAAATATCTAGACCTATTACTTGTGCTTAACAGTACCCTGAAAATGTACTTTACTTCAGGCATTCCTCCTGAAAGACATCAGTGAGCTTCCTGTCACTGTGCCCACAGCCTCATAACTGTATATCTGCAGTGAAAGGCATTCCCAAGAGATATGGACTGAGATTTGTTAGTATGTCACTACTGTGCTACTCTCTGTTCTCCTGGATAGAAAGAGATCTGTAACTGAGAACATGCAGAAACTAGGAGAAAACAAGAAGAGATCTGTCCGAAGCGAAGGGATAGCCAGAGCCAGGGAGTCATGCAGAGATTAATACTCAGTGACACTAAGCATGCACTTTTTAAAGGTCTTGCATTACTGAGTTGACTGCAGGGTCGGATCTAGGAGTGTGCTGGGGTCGGCTGTGCCTCCCCCAGATTTTGCTTGTGACCTCCCAGATCTCTCTGAGTGCATCCACTGATCCATGAGCTGGGTTGATGCAGAAGGTTAATGTAAGGGGGCACTCTGATGGAGCAATCCATATAAAGGGCACTCTGATGGGGCACCTGATGTAAGGATGCACTCTGTTGGGGATAGCTGATGTAAAGGGGCACTTTGATGGGGACACCTAATGTAAGGGGTCACTCTGATAGGGATAACTGATCATATGTAAGGGGACACTTTTATGAGGACAGTTGATGTAAGGAGGGGCTCTATTAGGGACACTGATGTAAGGGGGCACTCTGATGGGAACACTGATGAAAGGAGGCATTCTGATGGGGACACATGATGTAATGAGGGACTCTGATTAGTAGTCATGATGTAAAGAGGGACTCTGAAGACGCCTGCTGTAAAGGGGGACTCTGATAGGACATCTGATATAAGGGGCACAGGTTTTGTTTAATCACCATAATCTAATGACAATGTAATACATATTAGTGTTTCCCATGTAATTACACTGTGTGACAGACTGTCAGTGACTCACACACACAGTGTTGATATTATGCCCCATGACATTTTTTTTTCTACATCCCTAGATCAGATAGGCTAGATCTGGCCTTTTCTGACTGCCTGTGTCAGCACTACTACTGCTCAAGGCGGCCATTTTTCCATCAACACGTCCACCTTGGATCGTGTCTGCCCCTGGCATGACCCCAGGGATAGCCCTTCTTAGACAGTTGTTATCAGATGTCCTCGCTATATGACATCCACTCGCCTCCTGTTCCCTTGACAACTCAAACATTTTGGATGTCGTGTCACATTCTGTACCAGAGACAATGGTTACCAAGACCAAAAGGATGGGTAGGTCTCCCCAACAGAGACACACAGCAAAAAACAGAGTTTATAATCCTTCCCTACTCTAGCCAAAAAAGTTATGGATTTGCACACACTTGATAAACACTGTGATTCTGTGGATACCCACTACCTCCTCACAGGATAACATTTCATGTAATAGAGCTTAGTGCTCACTTATAGTGGAACTCAACTGTATTTGAGCACCACAAAATGAAAACACAATTTACTGTAACTAATGTTTATTATTCACACCAAACCCACCCATCTATCCATATTTCCATTTATTCAATTTATTTTGTTGGGAAATCACTTTGTAAAGCATCCCTAGCTTTTCTAGCTGTGGCCATCTTGAGCAAGGGCAGATGATGCATGGAGCATTTACTTCCTGAAATCCATCTGCCCTTAACTCAGGCATGCAGGTGGGGGGGTGTACCTGAGAAAGCACCTCCCACCCTCCTCCAGATGAAAGAAAACAAAATTCCTACAAAGTTTTTTTTTTCACCGGCGCAATACAGTGTCATCATATGACTTGTGTCGGTGATCACAATGTTTGCCCATAAGGATCACAAATAAAAATGCATTGGAGCTATAATTATAGAAAACCCTTAGTAGTGTTAAAAATTTAATGAACCATTAATTATGTAATTACAGCACCAATGTACTTTTATTTGTGACCCTTATGGGCAAATGTTGCGTGTAATTCAATGCTATTTGTTTCTATGTTCACACTTCATGTCAATGTCATAACCAGTTGTGTACAATTTGGGCCATTATCCACCCCCTCCAGTGGGAGGAGCCTGCCCAACATCATGTGATGCCACCAATTAGCTTTATAAAGACTGTTTGTGTAGTAGGCAGGATTGGCTCTGAGGAAGAGGGGACTGTCCCTCAAAATGCATCAGTTATCTGAGGGTCTTCTCGAAGGTTTGGAAGCTGACCTGGTGACCTGGTCGCTTAGAAATTGTGATGCTTTTGACACTTAATTGTTTGAGTATATATTTTGGTGTTTTAATAAAAAAATTATTTTCTTAGGTTATGCACTAGGCAGGTGCACCATTTCTTCCTTTGTTCTTGCAGTTCACATTTGAGTCCGCCCCCCCCCCCGACCCTTAGAGGGCAGCAAGCTCTGTGCGGGTGATGGATAGTTAAAGACTTAAAGACCTGTACTGTTCATATCATCCCACAACTCTTTTTTCTGTTTTTTGTCTTTTGTTTTCATATAATACAATGTTGGGACCCATGCAGTGCTTCCTGTTTATTGTGTAGTTTATTTATTTATTGGTACAATGTTTTTCTTTTTGTATGTTTTCTTACAGTAAAATCATAATATACAGTACATATTGTAAAACTATAAATGCACTAAATGGTAACAGTAAGACTGTTAAAAACACATCTACATGTACAGTGGGGCAAAAAAGTATTTAGTCAGCCACCAATTGTGCAAGTTCTCCCACTTAAAAAGATGAGAGAGGCCTGTAATTGGCATCATAGGTAGACCTCAACTATGAGAGACAAAATGAGAAAAAAATCCAGACAATCACATTGGCTGATTTGGAAAGAATTTATTTGCAAATTATGGTGGAAAATAGGTATTTGGTCAAAATCAAAAGTTCATCTCAATACTTTGTTATATATCCTTTGTTGGCAATGACAGAGGTCAATAGTTTCCTGTAAGTCTTCACAAGGTTGGCACACACTGTTGCTGGTATGTTGGCCCATTCCTCCATGCAGATCTCCTCTAGAGCAGTGATGTTTTGGGGCTGTCGCTGGGCAACACGGACTTTCAACTCCCTCCAAAGGTTTTCTATGGGGTTGAGATCTGGAGACTGGCTAGGCCACTCCAGGACCTTGAAATGCTTCTTACGAAGCCACTCCTTGGTTGCCTGGGTGGTATTTTTGGGATCATTGTCATGTTGGAAGACCCAGCCATGTTTCATCTTCAATGCCCTTGCTGATGGAATGAGGTTTGCACTCAAAATCTCACGATACATGGCCTCATTCATTCTGTCCTGTACATGGATCAGTCGTCCTTGTCCTTTTGCGGAGAAACAGCCCCAAAGCATGATGTTGCCATCCCCATGCTTCACAGTATATGGTGTTCTTTGGATGCAACTCAGCATTCTCTCTCCTCCAAACACAACGAGTTGTGTTTCTACCAAACAGTTCTATTTTGGTTTCATCTGACCATATGACATTCTCCCAATCCTCTTCTGGATCATCCAAATGCTCTCTAGCAAACTTCAGATGGGCCCGGACATGTACTGGCTTAAGCAGGGGGACACGTCTGGCACTGCAGGATCTGAGTCCCTGGCGGCGTAGTGTGTTACTGATGGTAGCCTTTGTTATGTTGGTCCCAGCTCTCTGCAGGTCATTCACTAGGTCCCCCCATGTGGTCCTGGGATTTTTGTTCACCGTTCTTGTGATCATTTTGTCCCCACAGGGTGAGATCTTGAGTGGAGCCCCAGATCGAGGGAGATTATCAGTGGTCTTGTATGTCTTCCATTTTCTAATTATTGCTCCCACAGTTGATTTGTTCACACCAAGCTGCTTGCCTATTGCAGATTCAGTCTTCCCAGCCTGGTGCAGGTCTACAATTTTGTTTCTGGTGTCCTTCGACAGCTCTTTGGTCTTCACCATAGTGGAGTTTGGAGTGTGACTGTTTGAGGTTGTGGACAGGTGTCTTTTATACTGACAACAAGTTCAAACAGGTGCCATTGATACAGGTACTGAGTGCAGGACAGAGGAGCCTCTTAACCTCCCTAGCGGTTTTCCCGAGTGTAGCTCGGGGTAAAATTTGAGTACCAAGAGCGGTAACCCCAAGCTACACTCGGGCTTACCATGCGGCGTTGCTCAGGGGGTCCCTGCAGCACTTACCTTGTCCTTCGCTCCCGCGATGTGTCCCCTGTAGCGTCCCCGGCCATCTCCTCCGGCCGATGCCGGCATCCGGCTTCCGTGTTTCCGGTCCCTGTGACATCGGGACGTACGGCGGGAAATTTGAAATTTTTATAAAATGTCATTTTTGCTGTCATTGCTGTTTCAATGCATTTCACATATATTTTGTCCCTACTGCTTTGTCCTGTGCCCTGCCTGCATTTTGACTGTTCTTTCTGCCTGGAAACTTAGAAAAGTCCATGGCGTCCAAAAAGCGTCCCTTTACGTCAAAAGCGGTTTTAGAACAGCGATAGTAAATCAGAACCACTTGCAGAATTGAGTGATAATGATTCGTGGGGAAATTCGTCATCAGACACTGAAAACGATTTTGCGACTTTGCTCAGCGATGTGCAAATTTGCCTCTGTATTTCAAATTTCAGTGTTTTTGGTTTGATTATATTATTGAATTAAATGTATTATTATTATATTATTATTTTTTATGATTATTTATTAAATTATAATTTATGATTTCGTGTTTCAAGGTTTATCACATCCGGAATGTTTACTAGACTCTTGTTCGGACAGATTTCAGTGAGTTATTCCTAAAAAGTACAGCCTACAATAAAAAACTACATATTTCCATGAAAAAAAATGGTACCGCTTTCAGCACAAAAAATCGGAAAGAATCATACCGCCGAGGAGGTTAAAGAAGAAGGTACAGGTCTGTGAGAGCCAGAAATCTTGTTTGTAGGTGACCAAATACTTATTTTCCACCATAATTTGCAAATAAATTCTTTCCAAATCAGCCAATGTGATTGTCTGGATTTTTTTTCTCATTTTGTCTCTCATAGTTGAGGTCTACCTATGATGCCAATTACAGGCCTCTCTCATCTTTTTAAGTGGGAGAACTTGCACAATTGGTGGCTGACTAAATACTTTTTTGCCCCACTGTATATACTGTAGATTTTTTCCTACAGAAGAATTCTGCATAGGGGCGTTAGAATGCTGTGAAAAGTAGAATACAATCTCACAAATCCTTATGTTGGCCTATCATGAAAGGATCTATATCAAAATTGAGATGAATAATCCCCTATATATCTGCTTTGAACATCTGGTTTATCTTCTAAATATCTATACTATGTTACAACTATTATTACCATACAGGCTGAGCAATACTGACATTTTACAGAACTAAAAGAAAATACACAACAAAATAATAAAACTTTATTTTTACTGGCTAAAACTAAGCAAGATCATACTTTTAATGGAACTCTATTCTAAGAATTATTATCATTTGTATGATTTTATGTACAGTAAATACATATCTCAATGAAATTAGAAGGATACATTTTATTATAATTTATTGACATGTCTGACCACATCACTTTGACTATTTAAAAAAGTCCAGCTATGACATCCATTAATGTTCCTCATCACTCAAAATTAAGTGTACAGCTGTACAGCACATAGTGGGCTCCATTCATGAAGCAGTATATACCACTTTAAAATATCTTTTAAAACGGTAAAATATCGCTTAGCATTTTTTTTTTCATTTTTATGCCACTCCCAAAAAACTCTTTTAAAATACCAAAAAGATATATAGTGAGCGCAAAGAAAATTATAGAAAAGCAGCTAGTCACTTCTGGGCCACAGCTGTCACTTTCCCTGGCTAGAATAGCCAGGGGTACATGTATTGCAATGCGATCTGCATTGCAATACATCTAGTAGAGACCAAAGGAGACATACAGGGTCTTTTAGACCCTGCATGTCTCAATAAAGAGAACCTATCACCTAAAAATCATCACATAGGGGACTTTGTATTACCTGCAAGAAAATGTGTATTTACTAATTTTTGGTAAAAGGTGAACTTATGCTTTGAGCTCATATCATATTAGACTATGTCACCCTGGGCTCTGATGAACATTTTTTCCTGGTTCAGACTTGCTTGAATATAATATACTGACAAAGGGAGGTGGATTTGCACAGGAATAAAAAAAAAAATAGTAGTTTGGTTTTCCTTTCCGTAGAATGATTGTAGATTTTTTTTTTAATACTGGGATTGTATTTTTTTTCCATTTTGATTCAATACCTAGTTGGTTGGGTTCTTTTTAAAATCTTTAAAAACTAAAAAGCACACTATATTAAAGCTTTTTTATTAAAGAGTATTCCCAGACTGGGGAAGGGTTAGAATCCATGTCTTGTTGTTATTGCTTTCTGTGCCCCTGATGGGGAAATTTACAATTTTCAATTTGTCTTGGTGACCATCATCACCAGAACATACTGTGGTGGGTAATCCAAAACTTTATGATAGTCACCAGAACAGTAGTGAGAGGTAATCTTCAGTTGCAGTGGCTACTGTCTAACAGGGGATGTCCTCTCATATGGAGAGTTTTCCTTCCCCCATCCTGTTTCGCCTCCAGTACATGAAGTAAATTATTATTATTATTATTATTATTATTATTATTATACAGGATTTATATAATGCCAACAGTTTGCACAGCACTTTATAAAATGAAGGTAGACATTACAGTTACAATACAATGAAAATCTTCCCAACTGGAGACAACAGCCATACCCCTTTCCTACACTACGCAACATTTTAACAAGTATTGGCTACAGGCACAGTTTGGGGTCTATTTATCAATGTTTTTACCCAAGGATCACACAGCATGGTTTCTAATAAAAAAATATGTAAATTATGGATGGAAGTTTTGTAAATCTTGGGTGAAAACACTGATAATTAGACCATTTTAAGGCAGTACAAAGGGAAATGATAATGTGCAAAGTTCTGCAACTCTTAGTGACTAATCAGTTGTCACCAATTGGAAACAACAAGAAATATGGAAGGTCAATTCTGATTAGTTGCTATGTGTCATTGCGCAACGCACTCCTTATGACTAAGTCAGAAGTGACGAAACACGTCAAGGAACGTTACGGATTGACCTGAAGTACCGGAGTGGCCATCTTTACTAAGGTGATATCAATACATGCGTTAATGGAAGCTGCTTGGAGATCCTGTCATATGGGAATAAGAGCGGTTTTATTACTATATTGATATAAGCATATTTTATTAAAGCCTCGACTGATTAATTGGAATACTACACTATATAGTCCTTTCTTTCCTTCTGGGTGGTATTCTATGGATGGCCTTGAGAAGTGTATCCTGTGAGAGCAACCTTATATCATGCTTGAGGACAAGAGATAGTCCGGTATTTTGCACAGCTATTATGGAATGATTCTGGAGGAGTTTTTGGAGATTGCATATTGGGAAACTATCCTAAAGGCTTTTGTTTATTTTATTTAGGGTAAGAGTACTTACTCTAGCCACATAGAAGTGTTCATGGGGTGTTTTCACTTTGTCACGTGTTTCACAATTTTTTCACATATTGGCAATTTATTTATATTTTATATATATATTTTTTTATTATATATTTTATGTTTTGGTCATTTTGAATATTGCGGATAATACACTATCTAGTTTTTTATATATATTTTTTGGAGGCATACATCGGAACTCGACAATACACTTGGATTATTATATCGAAGGAATAAAGAATTGAGATGATTCACTGACACTAAGAGGGTTGATAATTTATTTTTGGACTTTCAAGGGTGAAAGTGTTACTTTTTGAATGTCAATTTTAGGGTTAATGGTTATTTTAGGCTATTTTATCTTATTTGGACACTGGTTTTTGATTTTGTATTGCTAGTTTCCTTAATAAATCCTAATGTTTTTTGCTGCAATGCCACTTTGATATTTATTGATGATTTCTTTTTCTTTTCCTTTTTTTATTTGCTAGGCTTTGTTTAAATGTATGCTTGCATTACTTTCCTGAAAAGTGAGAAAGTATTTATCCTGTATGAATGTTTGCTTCTAGGATAAAAGATTGCAAATACAAGAGAAAACAATAATTTTAATAATCAAAAGTGCATTAGATTTACCAATAATAGTTGTGAATGTTGGAGAGGTAACGCTATTTGTCAGTTGATTTGTTACCGCCCGCTGTTTTGTTCTTTATTAAATATTTAAATTAATTTCCTGAGAAGTTGTTAAAGCAACAGGTTATAGACAGCTGGGTTGTGGAAGCAGTAAAATAAAACTTCTGTTTTCCTTCTGCAAGCTGGAAGTCTGTTGCTAATTAGCTACCTGATGAGAAAGAGTGGTGTGTTAGATAAAGCCTGAGGCACGATATTTTCTGTATTATTGTCAGTAAAATTACAGGAGGTGTTAGGATTTCTTGCTATACTTAAGCACTCAAAACTACAGGTGTGTGGTTTTTGTTTTTTGTTTTTTTTATAAAACAAAAAACTGAATCACACATAAATTGGTTTAGTTATTTTATAAGTAATTGTAACGGTAGGTAAAGATAATAGCATGGGTTGTCTTACTTGTCCCATGAAGACATCTACTTGTAGACTAAACACGTGTTGGATGGGGCCAGAGGCCTGTGACGTAATTATGCCCCCCCCTCCAAGGTGTACAATGGTTAGGCGTTAGATACTTTATGTACCCTGTGATTTGTGTGAGTATAATGTACATATAATAAATGGCAAGGTTTTAGCAATACTACTGGGGACCATTATGCCACAAACAACCTTTTTAGATGCCTTGCTGGCTGGTACATTCCCAATAGTAAAGTAAACTAGCTTGTCCTGGGGGTGGATGTGGAGAAGCAGGTAGAACACAATTTAATACAAGAAGGGCCAAATTACCACCACTGGAGTCTGTAGACTCACTTGAGTTGGCATCTAAAACAACAGCCCTCCATTATATTGATTGGCAGTAGACACTCAACAAATTAAGTACATAATGTAGTATTAAGAATGCTGTCTCTTTTGGACCAATTAGTAGTTTTATGCCAAGAGAGGAGAACAGGGGAGATTTACCAGGCCCCGAGCTCCTCATAATGGTGTCTATGGCAGCCTCTGTGCTACTGTCTACAATACCTCAGGACAAACCTTTGTACCAAGAGACTAGGCAACATTCTATATTTTTGGCATCTTTTGGGTTTATTTACTTATGCAGGCCATACATGGTTCGAATTCCAAACGATTTTTCATCTGAAAATCAAAAACGTTGTTCGCTTGGTAATCCGATGGTGCCATCAATGATTTTGAAAATCGGCTGACCAAGTCATAAAGTTCACCCCATATAACAGGAGAAACTTCTGTTCCTTCCAGATCACGGCTCATGTGCATATTCATTTTGGAAAAATGATTATACGATTTGACCATCATTGAGTTGAAAGTTGGTCGTTTTTCATGAATTTTCCAACATGGCCGATAACCAAAAAGGGGAGGACCCACGGCCAGTGCCATTGACCCACTAACAGAGCGAAAATCAGCTGATTATTCTTAGGTCCGATTTTCGGATGAAAAATCGGTCAAATTTCGACCCATGTGTGGTCGGCATAAAGCTGGTTCACTCTGAATCTCATGCACTTCTGCATAGAACCCAATCAGCTTACATGTTTTATTGCTAAAGCATAATTGAACAAGCTGATGTTAGAAGCTGATTGTCTACCATGCACTACTGCATCAGATTCTGAGTGAACCAGAATGTCACAGTTGAAATTGTTAGGCCACAACGCAGAATTGACAAATCACGTATTCAGGCATTACTTATTGTTTGGTTATTTTTATTGTACAGGGTTTATCCAGAAGTGAAAAACTTTTTTTTACTCATAAATATAATAATTATTATGTACTGCTCTCACACTGTTAACTATCACAGGATAGTCAGAAGCAGTACAAGGTCTAAAGCCTTTTCTGGCTTCAGCTGTGCTAATAATGGCTAGCTGTTAGGGGAGTCAATGACATTAAGACATTTTTAG
Organism: Staurois parvus; assembly: GCF_062004578.1. Lineage (NCBI taxonomy): Eukaryota > Metazoa > Chordata > Amphibia > Anura > Ranidae > Staurois > Staurois parvus. Next base: position 4,691,593 of record NW_028318157.1, read on the forward strand.
AATGATTTTCTAGGCAAAACCTTCCCGTGCAACCTTTTCACTGTTCATCTCAGTGCTGCTGTCTAAAAATAAAGTCTAAGAGGTTAATATACTGACAGCTTTAAAACACTGCACAGCCACAATGTACTGAGCCTTAACCTACGAGGTTTCATAGCCGGCACATAGTCTAGCATTGATTTTAATTATGCGCTATTTATGTCAGTAATCTGAAAATAACCCATGAAAGACTCACACTGACTGACCAGATGTTTATGAATATTTGTGTTATCCCATATGGAAGAAACATATATTTAAAATATATTTTACAAATATTCTTCCCAAATCTATTGCCATATATTTGAAATGCTATAATTTTGGCCATATTCAATATCTTTCAAAATATATTTCAATAAATATATATATATATATATATATATATATATATATATATATATGGCATGTTGAAATGTGTTTTATTACAAAATATATGAAAAATACAAATATACATTTTTGAAATGCATTTGCAAATATATGTAAAAATATATGTTAAAATTACTTTTTTGTATGTTTTATAAAAAAATCTGATGAATATATTTTAAAAAAATATATTTTTAAAAATATAGTTTTTTAAAATATATTCTTCAGATTTCTTTAACATATAAAAAATATATGGCAATATATCTGGGAAGCATAGTTTTAAAATATATTTCAAATATATGTTTCTTCCATGTGGGATGGGACAATTAAATGCAACAAATATTTTCATTGCAAATATCTAGGAAAACACACTGTAAATGTACATCAACATAAAGCTTTCAGAATAACTGAACATACACAGTACAAATGTGATGAAACACTGGTAAATGTATTCAGAGAATCAAAAGAGTTTCATTAATAATGCCTTTTCATCTGTGTTTGATATTCATTAAAGCACTGGAAGGAGTGGGATTGTGTTGAACAAATGTTACAAGAGCTGAAGGTTGAGCTTATAACATACCCAAACCACTCTGGCTGTCAGGAAACCATTTAAATCACAACTCCCTTTCCCTGCCTTCTCCTCACTACCTAGGCAAAAATAAGGTTCAGACCCCACCAATTCTACATGTGCAGGATTGCTGCAGGGTTCCGGGTCCTAGCAGAGCCCTCGAAGTCCAGACAGGACCTTTGGCACATCTGCGCAAGTGCAATAATACTAAAGATGACAGCCTGGGTGGGTCAAAATGAAAGGGAACTGAAGATCCTCTTTAATGCTATGCTATATGCTAGCTGCTCCATACTGCTCCTCTCTGTATATTGAGCTGTACTAGGGGATATCCCAAAGATTCATGGCCTGGCAGAGAAGGAGCGACCACATAGAAAGGAAACTTTATCACCCCACCAAGCCACTCTTCCATATGTTCACACTGAAAATGGCACATGCGGACTATGTGGTTTTCCTGTGTTTCTTGCAAACAGCTGACACCCCCATAGTTAGTCCAAAAATAGAGAATGTGGAAAATGAAGGCTCAGAGTGTTCCATCAGCGGGTAAAGTGATGTCGACGGTGTCCTGGGATTTCGAGGATGTGCTATTGCATATTAGGACTAAACTCAGAACATCTACTTTCTCATACTATATATAATAAAAAGCATATACATTCACAATGCAGTCATGTTTACATGGTCTTACAATTTTAGCTAATTTAAGCAAATCAAAGTATGTTTGTTAAAAAAATAAATATGCTTTTAACATGACACATTTTTCTTCGGGATAACATTTTCCAGGCATAGAGCTTTGACTGTAATTGGAATGTGTGGATTAAAGTGGCTGTGAAGGCAGAAGATGTTTTACGTTACTGCATTCTATGCAGCTATGCAAAAAACCTTCTGCATGCAGTTTCCCCTGCAGCCCCCCTCCCTAAATACATATCTGAGTTTGTTCTCGATCCAGTGATGTGCAAGAGAGTCAAGGCTCTCTTAGCTCTCTGCCTCCTCATTGGCTCAGATACAATAGCAGGAGCCATTGGCTTCTGCTGCTGCCAATCACAGCCAGTGAGGAGGGGTCTTATGGACACACAGAGCAGGGCTCTCAGCAGGGGGAAAAGGGCCAGGAGCACCAGCAGGGCACACAAGATGAGGAGGATCAGAGCTGCTCTGTGCAAAACCATTACCCAGTAGGTTTTTTTTTTTTTTTTTATAAATATTTATTAATTTTCAGAATAGGTACAAATCACAATCAATTTCTTTTTATCAAAAGGACATAAAATCAATATCATCCTATTAACATAATTTATCTATTTCCCACATCCCCAGCCGCCCCTGTCCCTTCCCCTCCCCGCCCCCACCCATACAATCTCCCTCCTCCCCCATCCCACTCTGCATTTCTCTTAAAATCCGGAGAACGAACTCTTTCTACAATCTATATTTGTTTCAAGGGGTATAAATCATCATCCTACATTTCACTTCTTCTCTAAACTCTTCCCATTTTTTCCACTTTATATAATACTTCTCCATCTTATCTATATGCGCATAATACAATCTTTCCATCCCACAGATCTGATTCATTCTGACCATCCAATCCACCTCTGTCGGCACTTCCCTTTGTTTCCAGAACCTAGGTATCAGACTCTTCGCTGCGCTCAGGAAATGCCAAATCCCTGCATCCTACTGGGCATTTACCCAGTAGGTTTAACATGCTTGTTATTTAAAAAAAAATTAATTAGGGCATATCTACAGTGAGGTGATTCCTTTTCCACCCATTTTCACTCATTAATGCTGGGTTCTGCTGTATTAGCACTACAGGTGGTGACTGCAATGCTTACCTATTCATATATTTTCCATATTATCTCTCATTTTATTATTTTTTTGTTCATTTCATGGTCCCGGCTACTTATTTATCCCATCGGGCCTCGTCTTGTCCCTCTGATTGCTGCGGGTGGGCGGTCTCCTTCTTTTTGCACAACTCCCAGGCCAGACTACTTTGATGGGGTCAGTTTCTGTTGTATGCATGCTTCAGGTCTAAAGCAATGATTTTTCTGACATATCTGGTTGTTTTTAAATAGTTTAAATAATAGTTGCGTAAGTATTCTTTTATGGGAAGTAGCCAAATCTATTTTGTACTATACTATACTCAAGTATATGTCTAATAATATCATGGTTTCTCTGTAGATATTTGATCAGCTGAAATTAAGATCTCCTGAGGAAGTGAATGTTGCTTCACAAAGTGTGTTGAAATGTATAATGCTGCCCGATCATCTTTGCTTTCATCTCTAATGTTGATTAAAACATGTTCTACTATTTGAAACTGCTGACTTGTGCATTAATGTTATATTTTATGAGTGTTTTATTTTTTTCATCAATATTAACATTAATATATGTTGAATAACATTTGTACATTTTACATTGTGTATATATATATTTTTTGGAATGGTGTACCTCTTCAAAGTCCCTTGGGCATCCTCTCTTTTTGTATGAATTACAATTCAGGGACTGAACTACGCCCCACCCAAACACACAAGTCTGTACCTTACATGTTATACATGCAGATAAACTTCAATTCAAATGTAAGTGCAGCGCTAAAGCATAAGTGATAAATGCAATCATAGAGTGCTTATGATTGATAATACATAGTCCGTGGCACTGCAGGTCACAGCAATGCCCGATGATCGTGGAACTACAAGGTGCAGCAATACCAGCTGGGATGCTCAAGTGCTCATGATCCAACATAGGAATCCACCACTTTATATGGATATGCACTCACCAGGACGCTACTTGTATAATAGCGGTAATGCTGATCCTTATGGGGGTCTCAGGAAGCCATAAATAGGGACCGTACTTCTCCAGGGTCAGGGCTATGCAAAACCAGCAAAGGATCCTCCTAGGGAGAGAAGCTCACCACAGGAGCCGAAGGTATGACAATATAGTGTAGTATTTATTGTAAATAGTTAAAAATAATCCACATGGATACAGCAAAAATTAAATGCATAAAAGCATACCAAGATGGCCTCCGTTCAGAACTCCGGATGCGGCGGTGTGACGTCAGCACGTAAGGCTCACCCAACCTGTTTTGTGCACATGCATGTCTTCAGGGGCACACGTATGAAGACATGCATGTGCATGAAACGTGCATCACCGGGCATTGTTGTGACCTGTAGTGCCACGGACTATGTATAATCACTAATATTGCTAAAAAGCACACACATCACTTGACACTTCTGTGACCTGTAGTGCCACAGACTATTTATATTCACTATTTATGTTCAGATTTTTTGAGTTTTGTTATAATTCTATGATTTTATATGATCTGAGACGTTTTTATTGTATGAACACTTCTAGTCACATAAGCACTCTATGATTGCATTTGTCACTTATGCTTTAGCGCTGCACTTACATTTGAACTGATTACTGTGGGTTTGTTACCTTGCCTTTTATGCTAGCGGATACCATATTATCTGTGCTCGCCTCATATCTTGTGTTATATGCAGATAAACTATTTTGGTGTTAACTCTTAAAGCTGAATTCCAGTTAATATATAAAAGGTGCAAATGAATGCAGCTCTGTTTTCATTAATATATCATTAAATGTAATTTTTGTAAATGCAAACTATGTAAGTACCTAAATTTGAATTTGGTATCAGCCTCTTGCAGTCCCTGTGCAGCAGAACTCAAGGGGAAGAATGGGAACAGTGGCACAAGGAGCCAGTTGTATGTTCTACAGTGCAAAGGGCATTCTGATAGGAAGAGAGGGACAGAGAAATTAGCTCATTAGTGTGCTGCTTCTTTATTTACTGTCCTGAACAGGGTCAGAGTGGGGATAGCACCTGTAGGTATAAGTAAAACTATAGAAAGATCAGGTTCCCTGCCCTGCTAAATAGGACTGTACTGTGTGATAAAGCTGTGGAAATCCATGGACTGGATGGACAGAAATTCAAATATGTTGGCGGCTCCCATAATATATTTTATTTGTGTATTTAGCTGGTTTCTGGAGTTTAGTTTAAAAAAAAGACCAAAAAAGACACAACATCATTCAAGTATCATCTAACAACAGATTTATTCAATAACATTTTCAAATTCTTAGGCAATTAACTTATGACAATTAAAAACATTTGCTCTGCTGAAGTCAAACCTACAAGAGCTACTGAGAACTTGTAGTGATCCTTGGTAATTAGCAAATGCAGTATCTGTGACTGTAATAAATGATGTTGATGACATGATGATACTACATGAAAGGTGAGAATATGCAATGGTCAATAGCACTTAGCATTGGCAATTAGCAAATCCATTGTGTGAGAATATGATGACATAATGATAATCATTATGTTTAAAGTAATGATGGCACACCAGCTGCCATGTGCTGAGACAATGGTTGTGGATTGTACTTTGACATAAAGATAACACTGAGCAGCACTTAAACCACTGAAAGTGACAAGATCTAGAACATTCAGAAAATGATGTCCACCTTGATTTTGCAGTGCTTTAAAGTGGTTGTGAACCCTTACATATACCCAGTCAAGTGAGTGGCCTCGGGTGATACACAGAGATGAATTAAATCTTCCTACATACGTTGTACCTTTTTATCTGTCGTCCTCTTCTCTACATCCATTCAAAGTGCTGAATTTATCAAATTTGTCTGAGAGTTCAGAAAAAATGAGGCAGAAAGCTGCAGTAACACTCTGCAGATCTCAGTGGGAAGAGGTCTGAAAGCTGATTGGAGGGCACACAACAACACAACAATATACAAGTATATGTCTAATAATAATAACATGGTTTGTTTGTAGATATTCATTTTAGCTGATCAAATATCTCCTGAGGAAATGAACACTGCTTTATCAAATGTGTTGAATGCATAATGCAGCTTGATCATTTTTGTTTTCATCTCTAATGTTGTTTAAAACATGTTCTACTATTTGAAACTGCTGACTTATGCATTAATGTTATATTTTATAAGTGTTTGTATTTTTCACCAATATTTTAACATTTATAGCTGAAGCTGAAGTCACACTCTGCAGAGCTCAGGGGGAAGGGGTCTGAGAGCTGATTGAAGGGGAAAAGTCACACACCCCTCCACACAGATCACAGCAACAGAGCTGAAGCTGTCAGTCTGTTGGGGGTCCCATTTTTCTCTTGGTGTCCGAAAGCCTTGTCAGAAGTGATCCGTATTTATAGCAGAGGAATGAAGCAACAAACAGAAACTAGAAAAGCTGCAATTTCTGGGGAAGTTGTGTGAAGTGTTCTTGCCTCCACCAGTAGTCTACAACTGGAGTGGGCGGAGTAACTGGGTGGAGTGGCTTGAGTAACTATTGTGTGGTTGTAGTGGCTGGAGTAACTGTGAAAAGGTTGGACTGGGCAGAGTAACTTTATGGAGTGGGCAGAGTAACTGTGTGGAGTATTTGGAGTGAGTAAAGATAGTAAACATTACACTAACCAATTGATTGATCAAATTTAAAAAGTTTACATGGCAAGCTTGATAGAGTGAGAAATGCATTTCAACTTTTAATTATTTATATAGCACATTTAATTGCAATGTTGTTGCCCAAAGTGCTTCACAGTTACATTAAAACATACATTTATAAAAACAATAGCAGCATTATCACCTCAAATACTCTCTACCGTAGAAAACTTATTTCCAAACCTTTAACCAGAAGCCGGCCAAACTGTCACCAATTCAAAATTAGATTTCAAATAGGGCAGAGAAGAGCGGTTAAAAACAAACTGCTCCAAATTGCTCACTTCACTGGCGTCTTCAAATGGTCATAGTTTTAAAAACTATAAATCCTACAGCGAAGAACTTTATATTATGAGAATCACAAGACCCAGACCTACATTTTGATGCATAGTATGTCTCTGAAATATTAAAAATGAAGGCACAGTCACAGTTTAGAAAATTAAGGTGGCTAGAGTGCAGTTTCAATGAATGTCAATGGGCGGCATGAGTTGCAAACAAATGGTCATTATGTGAAAACTGTCAGGAATATGGCTTAGCTGTGGACATTTTTAGTGACAGCAGGGATAGCTGAACGTTTTGATATAAGATTTGTGTAGGTGGGCATGACAGTTTAGAAATCATGTCCTGATTTTTCAGCTCACACTCTAGCTTTTGTCAGCATCCACTCTAGTTTTGAACATTCATTCCTATGGGACCAATTTCACCACAAACACGCTGATATTTTGTGAACCATTCGGCGAAACGTTCCACAAAGTAATAGTACACCAATCGGGAACAATCTGCACGTTTCGGTTTATTACTGTCTATGTAGTGTAAAAACTGTGGGAGGAGTTAAGGTGGTAAATTTGGCTATAATAAGAAGAATATATATGTGAGATAACAGTAAGTGGTCTTGCCATACAAGAACACTTAATGATACTTAGTGCTCTTAAGTGAGACAAGTTCACACTATAGAGGGATATGTTTTTTTTCATATTTCAGAACCCATTATGAACCAAAAAAGACTAGGCAGAAAATGGACAAGATGGGAGGTGCAAGGTCAACCATATATAATCATTCAGAAGATGAAATTATCATGGGTGCTTTGGCTTTAAAACTCAACTCCAGCCCAAACAACTTTTTTTTCTTTTGGTTTTGGATAGAGCAGGGAAAAATCACAACTTCTGTCAGGTATTAAAAGCTGTCTACATCCCTGGGGAAATAAATTCAGAAATTATCAGCAACAGAACCATAAGCAGAAGGTAAAACAACTTCGCTAACTCCCACTTGTTGAGGAGAACTAGTTTCAATTTCTGCTCTGTGGAGACTCAAAAAACAGATCGTGAGGAGATATCTCCCAAACCGGGGCATTGACAGTCATACAAAGGTTTTACCTCTTCCTAGTCATCTCCAATGTTTACAAAAATGCTTTAACCCTTTCGCTGCCAGGCCCTGTACTTTACATTTCAACTCAGGTGGCCGGATAATTTTTGCAATTTTTCAATTGCTTTTTGTTTTCCCCTGACAGCTTTCAGAGATTGCAAAAGACCCCCAAACCATATATTTTCTGAAAACACATGACCAGTAGAATAAAAAAAGGTACTATTGATTTTTAGGGCCCCTTGATACTTGCGCAAATGTTTATCAAAACAATATTTTTGCTAAATATATACTAAATTTATTAGCAGATACAAACACAGCCAATTTCACAAAAGTCCTGCTAAATGTAAAAGTTTAACCTGTATTGAGTTAATAAATAATATATATTTGTATATTTTAAAATGGCGCCTTTTTGCAAAATGGTGAAAATTGAATGTACGTAAACTGTAAATCAAATTTCTCTAAAATCTGGAGGTTTAATTTGTCCCTTACAGCTTTCAGAGATTATAAAAGACCCCCATACCATATATTTTCTGAAAGCACATGGCCAGTAGAATAAGAAGAAGGTGCTACTGATTTTTAAGGCCCTGCAATATATGCGCAAATGTTTATCAAAACAATATTTTCACAAAAAATACACTAAATCATTATATATACAGTATATATACAGTATGTGTGTGTGTATGTATGTGTGTATATTTATATATATATATATATATATATATATATATATATATATATATATATATACATATACTGGATTTTTTCTAATTTATTTTTTACTAGTAATGGCGCGATCAGCGACTTATAGCAGAACTGTGGCGGGCATTCTGACACTGGGGGGAACTGACTTGGTGTCACTGACATCCCCAGTGACACCAACTCAGTGATCAGTGCAACTAAAAAGCACTGACACTGTACTAATGGTACTGGGCAGGAAGGGGTAACATCTTGGGCAATCAAAGGGTTCACTGTGTGCTGTGTGTGTTTTACTGTGGGGGCTGTGCGTGCTTTCGACTGTAAGCACACTGCTTTGGTATAGCAGAGCCATACAAAGCAGTGTGCAGGAGCTGACGGGATAAGAACTGTATTGTTTACATAAAATTCTCCCCCCCATCAGTAATACTCGGCGATCACCGGGTGCCGGCGAGTAATCACAGGCCAGGACCTGGTGATTAACAGCTGAGGCTGCAAATGGTGGTGCAGATAGGACACATATGCGGCTCAAGCGTGCCCTCTACCCGGAAATGCAAAATCACGTATATACACATGATTTTGAGCACCCCTGCTGCCCTGTAGAAGTATTTCTGGGCGGCGGGACAGCGGTTAACCTTTAATGAGTTAATAAATAACAAATATTTGTAAATTTTAAACTGTGCCTTTTTATGAAAAGGTGAAAATATTTTTCACCTATATTTTCTCAAATGTTTATCAATATTTAATAATACAGACCTAGCAGGGAAAAGGTTAAAAAAGGGCTGTGAGGCATTGTGGGTGTTCAATGATTAACTGGCTATTTGAGTTAACATGGGAATAATTAACATCTTGGGAATGATTACTTGGAAATGAACCTATGTCTACAGCTTTGTGGGTATGTTAAATCAAGAAGGTGATTAATCGGGAATATGATTGTAGATGCATATCTTTTCTATATCCAGTTCCCTATATAGGGATGGGGACTATATGTGTTTTGTCACTTGAGTAGGTTGTTGCTCATGGAGGATAGGCAGTATTTCTCAGCCCTTTGGGCATTTTGGTTAGGTGTAAAAATTAGTACTCCTGATCTCTTTAGGGAGATAGGATGTATACTCTTATTTTTCTGGAGTCTAATATGAATAAGAATGGTTCTCTGAGGATCCACCTTTTTTCTTTTTTTTTTTTTTCTTTTTTGAGATTTATAAATTATGGTTTTGTATTCTTAACATGGGGGAGCAAGTGTTTTGTCCCTGCACAATCCTGTTGGCCCCTTGTTGATGGTGGAGGTTCATGTTGTGGTATATAATGATGCTCGGTGTGTAACTAGTTATATGTACATTGAAATTAAGCTCAGTGAAGAAATTCTTTTAAAGAAATTGTTCATAAACATGTAATGGCACTATCACTTTCTACCACAGTTATGTACATTATCCCTGATGAAGAATGTTGCATATGTCTAATTAACCACTAGCCTACAGGGCACTTATACCCCCTTCCTGCCCAGGCCAATTTCCAGCTTTCAGCGCTGTCACACTTTGAATGACAATTGCGCGGTCATGCAACACTGTACCCATATGAAATTTTTATCATTTTTTTGAGACAGATAGAGCTTTCTTTTGGTGGTATTTAATCACCTCTGGGATCTTTATTTTTTCTTAAACAAACCAAAAACCACTGAAAATTTTGAAAAAATGTTTTTTCTTAGTTTGTTATACAATTTTGTAAATAAGTGATTTTTCTCCTTCACGGATGTGCGCTAATGAGCCTGCAGGGATGGGCATAGGCTGCACTGATGGACACTGATAGGTGGCACTGATGGGCACTGATGAGGAGGCACTGGTAGGTTGCACTGATGGGCATTGACAGGCATCACTGATGGGCACTGAAAGGCAGCACTGATACATGACAATGATATATGGCACTGATAGGTGGCACTGATAGGCAGCACTGATGCATACTGATAGGCGACACTGACTGGCATTGATAGGTGGCACTGATTGGCATTGATGGGAGGCACTGACTGGCACTGATGGGTGACATTGAAAGGCAGCTCAGTTGGGCACTGATATGTGGAATTGATGTGCACTGATATGTGGCACTGATGGGCACTGGCACGTGGCACTGATGAGCACTGACTGCTGGCATTGATGGACACTGACAGGTGGCACTTCTGGGGCCAGACTGATCATCAGGGCACACTGATCATCAATGCCCTGATGATCAGTGTACATGTCCCCTCCGCGGAAAGCCGATTACCGGCTCTCCTCAGCGTTACAGCTCAAGAGGAGAGAAATGCCGATAACCGGCATTTCCAAGTTTACATGTGGTCAGCTGTGATTGGACACAGCTGATCACATGACTGAGGCGACATCTTTGGTTCTTTCCGTGATCCACTGTATCCAAGGGACACAGCTCGCCGGCAATCGGCGCGCTGCGCGCTCCCTGAGCCGCGCATGCGTGGTGAGAATGGCAAGACGTTATATGACATCCTATCAGAACGAGAGAACCACCTTGCGCCCGTCATTGTACTATATGGCGGGCGGAAGGTGGTTAAAAACACATTGGATCTTCCCAGTATTAGGACTAGCTGTGAATTATGTAAACATTTGAACTAGCCTGGGTGTACCACATTGTCAACATTGGTTCTTGCTGTCATCATTGTATATGGTGATATACACTCACCAGCCACTTTATTAGGTAAGCCTTGCTTTTAATGGGCTGGACCCCCTTTTGCCTTCAGAACTGCCTTAATTATTTGTGGCGTAGATTCAACAAGGTGTTGGAAACATTTTTTGGAGATTTTGGTTCATATTGACATGAGTTACTATTGCCTTTCTATCATCTCGAACCAGTCTGCCCATTCTCCTCTGACCTCTGACATCAATAAGGCATTTTAGTCCACACAGCTGCCACTCACTGGATATTTTCTCTTTTTTGGACCATTCTCTGTAAACCCTAGAGATGGTTGTGCTTGAAAATCCCAGCAGATACTCAAACCAGCCCATCTGGCACCAACAACTACACCACATTCAAATTCACTTAAATCCCTCTTCTTCCCCATTCTGATGCTTGGTTTGAAGTTGAGGAAGTCCTCACCACGTCTAGATTTCTAAATGTATTGAGTTGCTGCCATGTGATTGGCTGATAAGCAATTTGTGTTAACAAACAATAGAACAGGTGTACCTAATAAAGTGGCAGGTGAGTGTAATTATCTGTAAAAATTGATTTTATTAATGATTTATGTATTTGTAATATTTGCAATAAAATGTATTCTTTATCATAATATTATATTTGTAAAATTGCTGAGGTTGCCTTTAAAGATCCATTTTAGGGGTGAGCAACTGTGCCTCTCCAGCTGCTGGTGAACTACAAGTCCCATCCAGGGGTGGACCGACCATTCGAGCACTTGGGCACTGCTCGAGATCCCCCATGATCCCCTGTTGCCCGGTGGCCCCATGAGTTGTCAGTCCGCCCATGGTCCCATCATGCCTCTGCCTTTGGGAGTCATGCTTGTAACTGTCAGTTTTGCAATGCCTCAAGGGACTTTTAGTTCTACAACAGCTGGAGGGCCACAGTTGCCCATCCCTGCATTAGAGGTATTGTTTGTATGCTTTGATTTAAACAGGGATGGTAGCCACCCTCGCCCATAACGGAGTAGGTATCACAATTAATTATTTGTGGGTGTGGTGGGGCATCCTAAGCTTAGTATATACGGTTCTCCCTTTTCTTTCCCCTTTTTTGTCTTTTTTTTTTCTCTCTCTTTTTATGTTTTTTTTTTTTATATTGGATGTATATCTTGTTTTTATATTGATAATTTGTATCATTTGTTTTAGCTGATTATGCTATTATTATTATTATTATTGAATTATTATTAGTATTGATATGGTAGATATATGTATATTGAACAGTTTACAGTGTCTGCACAGTGTTGTTAGTGGTATGATTATAAAGTGTATGCATCATGCCTTTCTATGGTTTGCAATGCCTGTATGCCATTCATAAAATACATATAAAAATAAACATTGACTATATCTGTCAAATGTTTTGGTTGGAGCTGAGTTTTAACTGCCAAAAGTTTGCAGATATCAACATCAACTGAATAGGAAAAATTAGATTAAATCCTAGTTTGCTTATAATTGTAAAATTTGGAATTTTGTCTTTTTTATAAACTTTGTCTCATAATACAATTACTTAGAACAAAAAACCTTTTTCTGCCTAACTTATGTACAGTATGCTGACATGGCCTCATGTGGAATTAGGCAGCTGATCACTTAATAATAACGTGAATGACCTGTCAAATGTATTTTTTCCTGCAAAATGCAAAGCATTCAGCCAAACGGTCACTTATTTTAGTATAAAGACAAACACTAATACCACTGACATAGTGTCATTAAATAGTTCATTCGAACACAGTAGCTGCGCTGTTTCACAGCGTGAGAAGAGAGAAATGTGCGAGTCATGAGGATCTCATTAGATACTAACTCATGTTGTGTACCTCTCACAAGCACTGTGGCTATTCCAAATCACGGAGTGAAATGTTCACTTGAAACTTGTTTTGGACTGATATTGATGATGTTTATGAGTTGTGGCACAGCATCATATTAACATGGCTTAAACATAAGGGGATACATATATATATATATATATAACATAGTTGTGCTGAAAAGCAGGGTCGTCCCTAGGACGGTGCGGGGGGTGCACTGGACCCGCTCCACGGAAAGGTAAGTTGTAAAGCAAGCCGACGATCCCCACAGGATGGATCAGATCTGTGGATTGAACATAATGGATTGGAGTCTGATCCATTATGCTCCCCAATCCACAGATCCGATCCATCCTATGGGGATCGTCGGCTTGCTTTACAACTTACCTTTTCGTGGAGAGGTCAGTTAACCCCGTATAGGTTGCATGCCGACGATCCCTCCAAGATGGATCAGATCCTCAGATTGGGGAGGATGATGGATCGGACTCCGATCCATTATGCTCAATCCGCAGATCTGATCCATTCTGCAGGGATCGTCGGAGGGGGTGTCACCAAGTGTTACCACACCGGGTGACACCAACCCTAGCGATGCCCCTGCTGAAAAGTTTGCATACCCTGGCCATGAAATTTTGAAATTGATATTGAAAATATGAATGAAAACATGACTGATCATGCCAAAAACCTGTATTTTATTTAAGGATAGTGATCATATGAAGCCATTTATTATCACATAGTTGTTTGGCTCCTTTTAAAATCAGGTAAATACAAGGAAACAACAGATGGCACAGCCGCCCTAGTGTAACTCCATTTTAATATGATATAAAAGCTTAAAACCAATTGCACTCACATGATACAATAATGTATAGGTATATCACTCCAGGTTGGGTTCTCCTAAACTTTTCTCCAGGCTGAAGCAATGACAGGGGGAGAGATAGGGCAATCACAGATCTCCCAAGGATGACAGCTCAGTCACGGCATATGACCTCTCCTGCGCATGCCACTGGACCAGCTGCCAGGTTCCACCTCCAGTAGCACTCTTCCTAGGATACACCATAACAAACACAACAATAACAAAAATAATCACAATAATAGTAACCATAAATTTCAAAATCATAATAATAATACATTTTTAAAATGAGACAGATGAGCTGCACTTCCTCATGGAAGGATAGAAGCACTCAAAATAAGAACACAATAAGGAGTCCTGTGGTCCAGGAAACATGGCTTAGTCCCAATCCACTGTTGATAGTAGATAGAACCTCTGGCCCTATTCCTGTAAAGGACCTTCCTAGTATGAGTACTATGGAGGAAAACCAAACCACTGGTCATTTATGTAGATCTGATCCCATGAAGACTGGAACAGAGTATATTGTACCAGTATCTAACCCCTATACCATTCTCAGTTCACCTGAGGTGTCCTTATGGACTAATCCGATCAAAGATAAGTCCCCTGCGGAAGTAGGTGGTGGATGTTCGGCCAGGGGGCATCATCCCGGAACCCCCAAGGACAACTGTCTTACCTAATTGAGATACTGTGAATACATCTTTTTATCCACACTCCCCCCTCCCGTAGAAAAAAGAAACCTAGAACTATCATAAGAACTAGAGGAGGAAAGGGGAAGAGAAACAAAAAGAGGAAGGAGAGAACTAGTGACACTACAACAATAAAGATCTTCAATCTTTCTTCCTACACACTAAATGATAGTGAAATTAAATTCTTGCAAAAGGACTTGAATTTTGTCCCGAGTTGCAATGCCAATTTATGTGACCTATTTAAAAACCTACATACATATATACAGGATAGTACCGTTAAATGAGTTTATAGCCTCAAACCCAAAAATAGAACCGGTAAATAGTGCTCCCAAAGATTCAGACTCTCTTGAGATAGATGGTGAGGGACCCAGCTGTGACACCCATTTCCTATTCTTCATATTTTGGAAGAACTGCTTGTAGAGGGGGGAATACATAGTGAATCCTGTATGTCTACCCCCTTCAACAATGCAATTATCCACACTAGCCTGAACTCTGTGTTCTATCCCCATTATTCTAAAAAAGAATTCCTAAAAACCTATTATGCCATGGTTTATGTAGATTTCCAAAGACTATGTACCCACCCCCGGGGGGGGGGGGGGAAACTGTCTAAAAATAATCTTACTCGGGCTGAGAAGAAGTCCGTAGTTACCCTCAAAAACAACCATAATAGTCATCCGTACAGCAGATAAAGGGGGTGGTATTGTGGTCCAAATAGGGATGACTATCTATGTGAAGCAGCCAGACTTCTTTCTGAGGATGCCACATATGAAATTTTAAGTAAGGATCCCCTTCCGGAATACAAGCAAGAATGTTTTGAGATTGTCAGCTTAGCCTTTCATAAAGGAGTAATAAATAAATCTGAAAAATAATTTTTTCTCATTCATTATTTCAAGATACCCTACTTCTACCACATCCCTAAGGTCCACAAGGATCCCACAAAGCCACATCGGAGACCTATAGAGGCTAGCATGGATAGTATCATGAGTAGGCTATCCCAGTATATCAATATATTCCTCCAGCCAATTGTCACTGCCTTCCCAGCATACATTATGAATTTGCCCACGGGCTGGAGAATTTACAACAGTGTAGGTGGAACCCAATTTCCTTTGGTTATCGTTGGACTTATGTTCACTTCATACCTCTATGCCCCCCGAAGGGGCCTAAGAGCTTTTGAACACTTCCTATCAGAAACAGAATATATGCATCCTGACCAGTCTTCATTTATTTGCCAGTGCACTAGGTTTGCTTTGGAAAGGAACGATTTTCAGTTTAATGGGTCTATTTATAGACACATATCCAGTACAGCCTCGGGGGGCTCATTTTGCACCCTGTTGTGAAAACCTATTTATGGGATTCTGGGAGAAATTTAACATCTGGTCACAGAACCCCTCCGCTAGACACTTAGTCTACTACAGGCGCTATATTGATGATGTCTTGATCATCTGGGATTGCCCCCTTGAGACACTCATGGACTTTGTATCCTACTGTAATGCCAATACCTATGCCATCTTAGATTTGGTTTTATCTTGGAAGGTGAAAAAAAAATAATATCCAAGACCCATTTCAAGGAAACCCAGGCAACTCATATCTATATCACAACTGTTAAAAACGAGATTATAACTTGCGAGCCACCTACTATTAATCAAAAAGGTGTGCTAACATACAAACATCCTCCTTTATATGCGTAAATAATTGTGAAACAAATATAAATTATGCTGCTCTCCTCCTCAAAGTGAAAAATAATAAACTAAAAATCAATTCATATTTCCAAAGAAACCATATTTCCAAAGAAACCATATCATAAACCAAAAATATATCAATATGAAAAACATGTAATCAACAAAATAAGTCTCCGTGAATAAGTAGTGACAATTCCCAGTGATTCAAATCAATAAATAATTCCAGGTGACTTCCTTAGTGAGATTAAGATGTGTGCTCACCTCCAAGATCCTCTCCTCTGCATATGCCCTATTTTTAATCCACTCCAGTCACGTGATCCTGCAGCTCCGGCTCCCCTGTCTCAGTCATATGCAAAGGAGAGGAGAGCAGGGGAGAAGCAGCGAGAGAGTAAGATCCCAGCGGGGATAGGAAACAGAGAAGGATCCAACATTCCTCATATGGTGCAACACACTACAGTTCCATATAGTGAACACAAGCGTTATTAGCCTATTATAGGCTATCTTGGAGGTGAGCGCACATCTTAATCTCACTTAGGAAGTCACCTGGAATTATTTATTGATTTGAATCACTGGGAATTGTCACTACTTATTCACAGAGACTCATTATTTGCAAATGTTAAGCAAGGGATGCCACATCTTATTTTGTTGATCACATGTTTTTTATATTGATATATTTTTGGTTTATGATATGGTTTCTTTGGAAATATGAATTGATTTTTAGTTTATTATTTTTCACTTTGAGGAGGAGCACAGCATAATTTATATTTATATCACAACAGTCGCCATCATCTTAAGTGGAAGGAAAATATCCCATATAGTCAATTCCCGCGACTACATCAAAATTGTGCTAGTATTGCAGATTATCTAGCACAATCAGAGATACTCACCAAAAAGTTTTTAGATAAAGGGTATAATAGAGCACAGATTATGAAGGCCATGAATATGTACAGAGATGGTTTGGATAAAAATATGGCTACAGTAGATTCAGGTAAACCTTTTTGATATATGTTGTTCATCACCAAGTTCAATGACCAGCGTTGGGCTATCAGAAGGGCCATAAAGAAAAATTGGCAAATTTTAAAACAGGATCCTGTCCGAAATAAATTACTCCCAGAGTAGTATTTAGGAAAGCCAACAATGTTAAGAGTATTATTGCCCCTAATCGCATCAAAGACATACAAAGCTGAGCCCAGGATATCTCCACCTTCCTCAATCTAACAGGATCATATAGATGTAAATCTAGTAAATGTTAGGCCTGTACTTATATACACCATGGCCAGAACACTTTTACAAGGAGAGATGAAAAATTTTTCAGATCAGTTTATTAGCTGTGGAACACAGTTTGTGGTGTACGGTCTCAGGTGCTCTTGTGGCCTCTACTATGTTGGGAGGACAGTGCGTATTGTCGCAAAAGGTTCATTGAACATGGGCGGTTTATAGAACATAAAGTGTCCCCCACCATTTTTGTACCCTACATGGAGGAAGTACTCAGAGGCTAAAACTTTTTGGTATAGAGGCCATCCCTATGACAGACCCCTAGGGAGAAAGATTCTCCAGACTCTGTCAGCGGGAGGAATTCTGGATTTTTTCTTTAAATACAATGTCCCCAGCAGGGTTTAATGAGGAACTGGAAATTAATATCCTCATTTAAAAATTCAATTAGAATCTAATCAAAATTAATTTTAATACTTTTGCATTTCCCTTTCCCTATCTTATACACATACTTTAATTTTATTCTAATTTCCATTTTTCACCTTTGTTTTTTTTATTATATATATATATATATATATATATATATATATATATTTATTATGTACATGAGTTACTATCTAATACATATAATATATTCTACTATTTGTGAATTTTCTCATATAGCTTGTATAAATATCAGTTGCTACGTATCCCCCCCCCCCCCCCAGGCTGTCCCTAGAGTCACCCCTTTTAATATCTGTATTATTTGTATTGGGAGCTAGTATTAATACATTGCAGACTCCAGATGGCGTCCTCAGAGTCGCCCCTTTAAGATCTGTATTGGGAATGGACTACACCGTATAAAAGACTCTGGACACCGTGGAGGGGTGTGACTTGACAAATGAGGCCATGTCCCTGAAACGCGTCATCATAGCAATCACATTTCTGACATCTTCCTTCCTTTATCTGAGCAGTAGAAGCAGCAGGTGTCTCACCCCCTGTCTCATTGCTTCAGCCTGGAGAAATGTTTAGGAGAACCCACCCTGGACTGATATGCCTATGCATTATTGTATCATGTGAGTGCAATTGTTTGTAAGCTTTTATATCATATTAAAACAGAGTTACACTAGGGCGGCTCTCTGCTGTTTTCTTGTTTTTACATAGATTATCATCTGCCACCCAGTGGAGTATCTGGAGAGCTGCAATGACAACTCTGTATCTATAGTACTGTGTTATCCAGCCCACCAGAGGTTTCTCTATTGAAGATTATTATTATTATTATACAGTATTTATAAAGATCAGTGCATTAGTAACTTTTCTTTTATATGTCTTTTTTTTAAATCATAATGGATACACAAATCACCCAAATGGTCCTGATCAAAAGTTTACATACCCTGGAATGTTTGGCCTTGGTACAGACACACAAGGTGACACACACAGGTTAAAATGGCAAATAAATGTTAATTTCCCACATCTGTGGCTTTTCAAATTGCAATTAGTGTCTGTGGCTAAATAGTCAATGAGTTTATTAGCTTTTACATGGATGCATTAAGCAGACTAGCTACTGAGCCATAGGGATCAGAAAAGCACTGTCAAAAGACAGAAATAAGCAGGGGCGGACTGACAACTCATGGGGCCCCCCGGGCAATAGGGGATCATGGGGCCCCTGTGTGTTTGCCCACACTCAAACCACACCCAAAAAAGCCTATGAAAGGTACCAGGGGCATCTCATGGGGCCTCTTACTGACCCCGGGCCCTCGGGCAGTGCCCGAGTTTCCAAATGGTCAGTCCGCCCCTGGTAATAAGGTAATGGAACTTTATAAAGATGGAAAAGGATAAAAAAGACATCCTAAACCTTGAATATGCCAGTCGGCACTGATCAATTACTCGTTAAGAAGTGGAAAATTCGGGGATCTCTTGATACCAAGTCAAGTACATGTAGACCAAGAATGATTGCAACCACAACTGCCAGAAGAATTGTTCAGGATACAAAGAAAAACCCACCGGTAGCCTCAGGAGAAATACAGGCTACACTGGAAAAAAGATGGTGTGGTTGTTTTGAAGGAGCACAATAAGATGATACTTGAACCAAAATGAGCTACATGGTCGAGTTGCCAGAAAGAAGCCTTTACTGCCATAAAAAAGCACGTGTCAAGGTGTTGGGCATATTATAACTGGACTTCTGTGTCGATTTTTGCCAGGGTATGCAAACTTTTGAGCACAACTGTATATACATTCAAGCGTGGTACTGTGATAGGTTGCCACATGTGCAATAAGTCCAAATTTCCTTGCTACTAAATATTCCACAGTCAACTGTTAGTGGTATTATAACAAAGTGGAAGCAACTGGGAACAACAGCAACTCAGCCACGAAGTGGTAAGCCATATAAAATGACAGAGCTGGGTCAGCGCATGCTGAAGCACACAATGTGCAGAAGTCGGCAACTTTCTGCAGAGTCAATAGCTAAAGACCTCCAAACTTTGTGTGGCCTTCAGATTAGCGCAACAACAGTGCATAAAGAGCTTCATGGAATGGGTTTCCATGGCCGAGCAGCTGCATCCAAGCCTTACATCACCAAAGGCAATGCAAAGCATTGGATGCAGTGGTGTAAAGCACGCCGCCACTGGATTCTGGAGTAGTGGAGATGTGTTCTCTGGAGTGACAAATCATGCTTCTCTGACTAGCAATCAGATGGATGTGTCTGGGTTTGGCGATTGCCAGTAGAACGGTACTTGCCTGACTTCATTGTGCCAAGTGTAAAGTTTGGTGGAGGGGGGATTAAGGAGTGGGATTGTTTTTCAGGGGTCAGGCTTGACCCCTTAGTTCCAGTGAAGGGAACTCTTAAGGCATCAGCATAGCAAGACAATTTTGGACAATTTCATGCTTCCAACTTTGTGGGAACAGTTTGGGGATGGCCCAGGGGCATATCTTGAAATTAGTGGGCCCGTGTGCAAGATCAAAAGAGGCAGTGATAAAGAAAAAATGTGGCGCACCGCGGTGAAAAGTTGGTGTGGTTTAAATTGCGCTTTAAAGATGGGCGTGGCTTAAAAAGAGGTGTGGTAAAAGAGTGTCTTAGGTGACTTACATACAGAATGTGGTAATGTTAAATAGGGAATGTACAGTGTGGAGTGTATGACAGTGGGTAGTATGTACAGGGAGAGGAGTGAGCAGTGTGTGGAGGTGGGTAGTATGTGCAGGATGGTGTCAGTAGGACAGTGGATGATGTCAGTAGTTCAATATTTTTATTGTACTTTTTTTTTTTACAATTGTATTTTTTTTTTTACAATTTGATGTTTTATTTTTATAATTTTTATATTTTTTTCAAAATGCATTTGGATGGATGGAGTCAGTAGAGCAATGTAGTGGGTGTCAGAATTTTTAAATTTTTATTATTTAATTATTTTTTATAATTTATTTTTGTTTATATTTTTTCACTATGATTTTGTAGGGGAAGTGGACAGTGTCAGTAAGAAGTGAACAGGGAGCACTAGTATATATTGGGCTGACGTTAGATTGGGATGAATAAACAGAACCTAGACCCCCTTATATCAGGAAAAAGGAAAGAAAAGGAAAGGAGTATGGCTTAAATTGCGATTAAAATTGAGCATGGACTAAAAGGGGTGTGGTGCATAGAATGCATGAAGGTTAAAAAAAACCTTGAGCTTTTACAACTACTTTAACTCTTGTTAATCCTAATAAAAAGAAGCTATTCTAGCACCTGTTGCAGGATGCATATAATCTTTTTTTCTCCTAAAGAGAAGTAACTATGTAGATTTTATGTGCAAAAGGTGTGCTAAGACTGACATTTCTTGTTGCCTATAGAAATGGTCAGTTGCTAACTGTCAATTTTACTTTCCCAGGTGTGAATGTAAAGATAGATGCTAATGACCTAAAGCATTTACCCTTAGCCCACCTTTCATACACCACACTCCAACTGTTCCATATCATGAGAATTTGATTGCATTGCTTACATTTATCAACATGAACTCACTCTGCATATTCCTTGTGTTGATTCTACAATGCCTTGTTCATGAATGCAAATGAACTACCCACTGGCTCAGAGATTGCATGACATTAGGAGTGCGGCTGTTTGATGTCAGTAGTAGATAGCTGTATTGTCACATTTGTAGTGTTCACATAATGCTGAGCTAATGACTCTAAATGAAAAAAATTGTGGCTTTCAAACAGGTCAGTTTTCTTTGTATTGTCAGCTGATGTAATCTGCATTTTCAACACAATAGAGCAAGTTATTAATTATTTTCCAGCAAAATGTCCTTAGGAAAAAAACATTTTTAACCGGGGTGATAATAAAGGTTAGTAATGATGGCAAGTTATACATCTGTTAAATTCTACACTCACAATTGCTCCTTTATTAAAGTGATACTAAACAATCATGCGTTATTTGTCATAACTCATTCACATAAATCATATATATCATGTCACGGTATTTTGCTTTTTTTTTTAATCCTCTAAGTACCTCATTCATGCTGTGTTGTTGTGTGCTCACATGATATTTCCCCGTTCTTTGGCATCTGCAGGGATAGATCTTTGGGAGGGATTCTGTTACTCTGCCGATGTATGCTCTCTACAGTGTGAGTCAGCCCTGACTGGTGCTGTGCTGGTCACATGACTAAAAATAAAAGTCAGCAGCTACAGAAACTGTACCTGCTGACTTTTAAAATACAGCCATTTACCTGTCCCTCGGTCCAGCGGTGTCCTCACCACCGCTGGTTTCACCGGCCGTCTTCTTTCCCTGGCGCCGGCATCTTCAGTGTGGGCACCCGGCTGTGACAGCTTGCTCTGTCACGTGTCCCAGAAGACTGTGGGGAGGGAGGGGAGGGGAGGAGGACAACTTCCGCGTCCAATCGCCTAGGTGATCGCAGTGGACTTGGGAGCGGGTACCTGTCAAAACTGAGAGACTATACCATAATAATTATGTATCTGCAAGAAGCTTAGTGTTACTAAACCCTGGACCCTGCATTCACTATATCCGTTTTCCCACAGTACACAGAACATGAAAATCCAATTATTTTAGTAAATAGAAACTGCTAAATACCTTTTCTCATCAGCAGTCAGAGCAGTCTTGTGACTTCTATCAGTGTCCAGCTGAGCACTGGTTAAAGCTTGTAGGAGGAGTTTTCATTCACCCCTGATTGTCCTATGAGGCTGCAGGCCCCCTGACCCTCTGTCTGGACAGCACTGATTGGCCCTGTGCTGATCACATGCACTTCCACTAAAAAAAACTTTCTAGAAATACACACCAAACTGAGCATGTTCAGCGTGCCCCCCCCCCCCCCAAGGCTCTGTTCTAACAGCAGATGGATTGAGGACAGCAGAAGAAGGGGAGGATCAGAGACAACAGGAGAAAACATCCTTTTTACACAATTCGGAGGATTAACCTCTTAGGTTCCACAGCGAGTATAACAGGCATGCTTTACTGCATATACAGACTGATTTTACTGTTGTAGGTTTAGTAACACTTTAATCAAATGTTCTTAAACTCAATAATGTGTGGTATAATTTTCCTACAAAGGGGTGCATGCATGTTTTATAAAAGAACAGGGCATATGTAGTGCGCCCTGAAGGAGCCGCTGGATAATTGCCCAGGTTCTTTCCCAAGAAGTGCAGAGGCAGCCAGGCACACAGCAACCATCACTTCAGTTGCCTTAATGAACAGTCTAGGGTAGCAATGGGCAAACTACAGCCCGCGGGCCGTATACGGCCCGGCGGACCTTTTAATCCGGCCCGCGGAGCTAGGCTCCCGCTAGGCTCCTCTCACAGTCCGCCGTGTAGCATGAAAATCTGTCTCCTATGAGGATCTGTCCCCCTCGACGTATCTGCGCATGTGCCGGAGATCGCCGATTGGCTGCTAACGCCTGAAACTGGCACATGCGCAGATACGTCGAGGGGGACAGATCCTCATAGGGGACTTGGGGACTTAATATGGGGGATGAATTAATATGGGGGATGAATTACTATATGGGGGATGAATTACTATATGGGGGATGAATTACTATATGGGGGATGAATTACTATGGGGAATGAATTACTATATGGGGGATGAATTACTATGTGGGGGATGAATTACTATATGGGGGATGAATTACTATATGGGGGATGAATTACTATGGGGGATGAATTACTATATGGGGGATGAATTTTACATGGGGGATGAATTACTATGGGGGATGAATTACTATATGGGGGATGAATTACTATGGGGGATGAATTACTATGGGGGATGAATTACTATATGGGGGATGAATTTACATGGGGGATGAATTACTATGGGGAATGAATTACTATGTGGGGGATGAATTACTATGTGGGGGATGAATTACTATATGGGGGATGAATTACTATATGGGGGATGAATTACTATGGGGGATGAATTACTATGGGGGATGAATTACTATATGGGGGATGAATTTACATGGGGGATGAATTACTATGGGGGATGAATTACTATATGGGGGATGAATTACTATATGGGGGATGAATTACTATATGGGGGATGAATTACTATGGGGGATGAATTACTATATGGGGGATGAATTACTATATGGGGGATGAATTACTATATGGGGGATGAATTTACATGGGGGATGAATTACTATGGGGGATGAATTACTATATGGGGGATGAATTACTATGGGGGATGAATTACTATAGGGGGGATGAATTACTATAGGGGGGATGAATTACTATATGGTGGATGAATTACTATGGGGGATGAATTTCTATATGGGGGATGAATTACTATATGGGGGATGAATTACTATGGGGGATGAATTACTATATGGTGGATGAATTACTATGGGGGATGAATTTCTATATGGGGGATGAATTACTATATGGGGGATGAATTACTATATGGGGGATGAATTACTATGGGGGATGAATTACTATGGAGGATGAATTACTATATGGGGGATGAATTTACATGGGGGATGAATTACTATGGGGGATGAATTACTATATGGGGGATGAATTACTATGGGGGATGAATTACTATGGGGGATGAATTACTATATGGGGGATGAATTTACATGGGGGATGAATTACTATGGGGGATGAATTACTATAGGGGGGATGAATTACTATAGGGGGGATGAATTACTATATGGGGGATGAATTACTATATGGGGGATGAATTACTATGGGGGATGAATTACTATATGGGGGATGAATTACTATATGGGGGATGAATTACTATATGGGGGATGAATTACTATGGGGGATGAATTACTATATGGGGGATGAATTACTATGGGGGATGAATTACTATGCTTACTATGGGGGAATATTACTATACTTACTATGGATGACACATACACATCATTCATCTACTCTTGGTCCGGCCCCCGGGTCCAATATATGAACCCATTGCGGCCCTCAAGTCAAAAGGTTTGCCCACCCCTGGCACATGCGCAGATACGTTGAGGGGGACAGATCCTCATAGGAGACAGATTTTCATGCTACACCGGAACGGCGCGGGAACACGACGAGAGGAACGCGCGGAGCAAAGGTAAGTGAATTGACACAGGGGGGACTTGGAGACTTAATATGGGGGATGAATTACTATATGGGGGATGAATTACTATGGGGGATGAATTACTATATGGGGGATGAATTACTATGGGGGATGAATTACTATATGGGGGATGAATTACTATATGGGGGATGAATTACTAAATGGATGAATTACTATATGGGGGATGAATTACTATGTGGGGGATGAATTGCTATATGGGGGATGAATTGCTATATGGGGGATGAATTACTATATGGGGGATGAATTACTATATGGGGGGTGAATTACTATAGGGGGGGTGAATTACTATGGGGGATGAATTACTATATGGGGGATGAATTACTATGGGGGATGAATTACTATATGGGGGATGAATTACTATGGGGGATGAATTACTATGGGGGATGAATTACTATATGGGGGATGAATTACTATGGGGGATGAATTACTATAAGGGGGATGAATTACTATGGGGGATGAATTACTATATGGGGGATGAATTACTATGGGGGATGAATTACTATATGGGGGATGAATTACTATATGGGGGATGAATTACTATATGGAGGATGAATTACTATATGGGGGATGAATTTACATGGGGGATGAATTACTATGGGGGATGAATTACTATATGGGGGATGAATTACTATGGGGGATGAATTACTATGGGGGATGAATTACTATGGGGGATGAATTACTATATGGGGGATGAATTACTATGGGGGATGAATTACTATATGGGGGATGAAATACTATGGGGGATGAATTACTATATGGGGGATGAATTACTATGGGGGATGAATTACTATATGGGGGATGAATTACTATATGGGGAATGACTTACTATGGGGGATGAATTACTATAGGGGGGATGAATTACTAGGGGGGATGAATTACTATATGGGGGATGAATTACTATATGGGGGATGAATTACTATATGGGGGATGAATTACTATGGGGGATGAATTACTATATGGGGGATGAATTACTATGGGGGATGAATTACTATGGGGGATGAATTACTATATGGGGGATGAATTACTATGGGGGATGAATTACTATGGGGGATGAATTACTAAATGGGGGATGAATTACTATGGGGGATGAATTACTATGGGGGATGAATTACTATATGGGAGATGAATTACTATGCTTACTATGGGGGAATATTACTTTACTTACTATGGATGACACATACACATCATTCATCTACTCTTGGTCCGGCCCCCGGGTCCAATATATGAACCCATTGCGGCCTTCAAGTCAAAAAGTTTGCCCACCCTTGGTCTAGGGGTATCTTTTTGTAGTTTTGTTTTAGGTAACTTGGATGGGGTGTAGGGTAATAGGAAACTCCAGAACTATGTACAAATTAAAGGACATTCGTCACCACAGCTGAACTTCAGAAATAAATATACTGTATTTTGCCAGACTCTGAACAAAATCCACTGTAAGAGATTAGCCGAGGCCAGATTAGGCGATTCCCCTTAAAGAGAGGAACTACTTGACTTCCAGGTTGTATGATTGTATACATCTCTCAGGGTAGAAGCTACTCTTCCCGGGCTTAGGAAACAGTCTTTCACAAATCAGAGGGGACTGGTAGGTATGTACCTCTCAGGAGAGGAACTAAGGATCCCAGCAATCCCAATTGTGCACAGTCCCAAGAGATGGAGCCAAAACAGTTAAACCAGGGATGAGACTCTATGACAACAGTCTCCACTTAGAATGACTACTGGCTCCTTTACTAAGGAACAGTTCTCAAAGATCAGTACTCACTATGCCATTTAGGTAATTGAATGCCTCTTTCTAGTACTGTAAACATATCCCGGTGAGGGAGAGGCTAACCAGACCTCTAAGGCTTTCTAGAGATGGGATTATTGAGCAGAAATCCAAAGTGCCTTCATAAAAGAACCTGAAAGTAGATTCCTCAGCTAGCCCTAGTTGGGACCTAGAACAGCAGCAACTTGAATCAGCAGAGCACCTGAACGGGCTGAATACCTTGCTGGGTAGATATTTATACACATTTCCATCATCCATCTGTGCAGTCTCCCACAGTGATTGATTGAAACAGTATAAATATTCATACTGTCCATTAGCATAGCTCCACATCTATGTCCCACAACAACCTAGAGTTTTCTAGAAAGCAGGGGAGAGCAGTCAAAACCTGTAGCCTGTGAAATCCATAACAGCCAAAATCAATCATCAATGTTCCACTGGCTACAAAGCTGCCAAAAACTAAACTTACCTTACATCCTAGCAGCCTTTCTAGGTGGGTACTACACTTACAACAGGGGATAAACACTACCAAGGGTTAGCAAGTGGTGAATGCTGCAGAGAGAGAGAGAGACCATTTTGCCATTGTCATGAGTAACCAGAGGAGCATTTGTTGCTAAAGCTGTCAGCTGGCAAGCTTACAATGTGCCATGGCAGGGATGATGGGGTGCTCTGGTAACGAGGGGGTTTCAAAGTGCAGCCCCCTCCCTAGCAACAAATGCCCCATACCTGGGACCAGAGCCCCTAAGTATCCAGTCTGTATGTTTCCAGAGTTATTCTTTAGGGCACCATAAGTATTTTTTTACTTTAATACCCTTTAAAGCTTCAATGTACACAAAGGCGAATGAACAGAGGAGCGGCTAAATACCCTGCTTATCCCTGGTTGTGTGGCTGTTCAGAGTGACCCAATTCTGTTTTAGTTCTGGAGGTTATAGATCCACATTTAAATGGTATACAACAATATAAAACATGAGTTTAAAAACGTATTAAAAATGGAAAATACAATAGATCTAAAACCATTTACTGAAGCCTATAATTACAATGCATAACATGCCACATAACATAATCAAGTGCAATTTAAAACAATTAACATTTTTGGTGGGGAAAAGGATGCAGTACATTTGTTCTCAGTACTGGTAGCTTTCAACAAGAAACAAAACTGCTTCTCCCTTTTTGTGAATAGAGTAGTGTTAGGCTAGTGTAGCGCTACCCTCCTGAGGGCCGCTATGTTGTGGGTATCCCTAAGTTTACCTCCACACAGCCAGGCAACAGGTATTTTTCACAGATACTTGCGTCCAAAGACAGTGACCAGTCCATGAGCTTGAATTTATTGTTTTATTAGGAAAAGTCAACTTGGATAGGGATATTGGGATTATGGGATGTCAAATCTGGCTTGAAACAATGGAAGGGGGACACTTCCCTTCTATGCACAAAGCAGATCCTGGACTGTTTCTTTTCCTGAAAGCCGTCAGTCGTTTGCGGATCAGTAGCAGCTGCCCCTTTCAGGCGAGGAACTAGCAGCCCCTCAAAATTCACTTTGTTTGTCGTAGCTACATGCAGAGATGTCTTCTCTCCCCCTTACAGAGCTGCTCCCTGCTCCACATCCTGCAAGCACTACTAGCCTTCCTGGCTTCTTGGAAGATCTCCCGGGCAAGGATAAAGGATTGACCTCAATGCCATCCTTAGACAGCTTGCTACATTTGGAAGTCTTTCCCCTTGTAGATCCTAAAATGTGCTGCTGTACTCACACTGTCCTCTTTGCTCCCTACTTCTCCAGGCCTTGATCCCATCCCTCTCCACAGAATGTATCCTCCTGAGCCAGCCCAAGCCTAGCCTAGAGGCTGCCCTCCCCCCCAGACCTAGGGGACCCCTCCTAGGCACCAACAGCCTCCTCAGCACTCCATCTTCCCCCGGACTCCACTGTCAGCCTGACTCTCCAATATTTATAAGTCAGTCCACCACTCTACCAGGGCCTCCAAACCTGGGATTGGCCGGACCCCCATGAATATGTCAATTAGACCTCCACCCCTTCTTTCATTTTGACTTCTGGAAGGTTCTATGGTCCTCCAGAGTCAGGAGGAGACAACAGAGCCACAAACTGTTGAGTAATTCAGCTGACCTGCAATATCCTGACTTCAATCACATGACTCACATAACTACCATGAGTCACACACAATGATTTTGCCTATAATACTCTACACTACTCTAGTAGCACACTACAGAGTAGTAGAGGAGCCAGTCACATCAGTGAGGTTGCTTGTGCTGTAGCTCTCTCTCTCTCCAGACACTAGGGTGCATGTCTTCCTGCCTGACGCCAGTAAGGATGGAAGATTCTGGCGATGACAATTCTGGGGAAGACCATTCCGCATAAATCAAGAGGGAAAGGAAAGGGATACCCAGAACTCCACCCACCCACTTGTAGACTTCTATATTGAAAGGGCACTGAGGCAAGAAATGGTCTTCCACCCCACCACACTCCACTCTTGGACAACCAAGAGTTCTCCAAAGAATGATGCTTCAGGTTGCCTTTCACATAGTCTGCCATAGAACGAGAGCCAGGCCAAATCCCGAAACTTTAAAGGGAATCCCTCTAGATTCATCAAATGCACACCTTCCCCATAACAAAGTCTGGGCAATCCCTCAAGGCCAATGGCTTGCTAAAGGCAGATTCCACAACTCTCCTCTTCGGGGCCTTCTTAGGAAGAGACTTAATTTCCTCCGCCATCACTCGCCATTGCAGAAGCATTTTCATGTACAGGGCAACATACAGTAAGTCGGGAGATTACCATATTGGACCCTCAGGCTTTTCACAGGCCCATCATTCTCCCAGCTCCACAGAAAAGGCTTAAACCAGGACTGAAAAATACCAACCTACCCAGGCGGTTCCTCTGCCAGCATGCTACCAAAATTATGTTTCAAAAACATCAGAGAAAAGAAAAACAGAAAACCACTGGGTTTACCATACCTAAGCCACCCATCCACCTGGGAAGGTAGGTTACAAACCTCTTAATGAGGTTCAAGATGACCATTGTAAGCACCCCTGTTTGTCTCAACCTTCTAACTGCCACTTCTGTTGGACAGCTTTTTCTGGTAAAGGTAGATCAAAAATACCAGACTTGCTGGCAGGATAAACAGGTGAAGATAAAGAAAACAAGTCTATATTTACAGTCTACATTTAAAAACTGGCATAATATACTATCTATCTATCTATCTATCTATCTATCTATCTATCTTTATTTTATATTATATTATATTATAATATATTATATTATAGTTTAACTACTTACTTCAAACTTTGGTGTCTTTTTTTAACATTCTGTACTAAAGATTGCAATAAACTTTCATGGTTTCTGAAAGATAAACATCATTCTTGGCTAGCAGGTCATGAGCATCAGGTATGGATCATAATATTACTCTTTCTTGAATGTTTATTGCACTGTGAAAAGGGGTAAGCATGTTAATAAGTAAATTTGTTTTCTATAAAACAAATATAAATATTTGTTGTTAGCAACAAATAAAGAGGCAAAGATAAGGAAGGAAGCTACCAAAGTATGTATGTATTGATGCCTGTTATTATCAGTTAAAGGGTATCCTAAATTGGTTATAGGGATATATGATGCTACCACTGAGCTCACCTGAAACATAGGAAATATTAAAATCTTTAGTACTGGCTCATTGCACTGCTAAGTTTATAACATCAAATGATTTAAAATAATAAATGAGGACATTGGGCAGCTGACCTGCTCTACTGGTAAGGATAATTCTCTCTTCTGCCTTTTGATGATAATGGTAAACCTTCTTTACAAAATTACCAAATTGTTTTTAAACATTTTTCCTATTAAAATATTAAGAGGTTATCAAGGAAAGATAAACTTTTCCCTCCTATAATAAAAGGCTGTTCAGTGATTAGGTGTCATGTACCTATATGCGGAGCCTGAGATGAATTCCTGTCTGAGCAGTCCTGGATAGTGAGACAGTGACTGCAGGGGCAAAAGAAAGGCACAAGTGCCAAGGTACAGCCGCTGTACACAGGAACTTGAAAGTGCTGGTGTCTGAGGAGCAGAGACACAGCTGGCAATGCATTGTGATGGTACCATGTTCAGCAGATGGTGTACACCTGGATGTACACAGAATTCGAATCAGAAGGAGGCAGAGGTCAGCAACAATCAGGCAGCAAGGAACAGAATCAACAGGCAGAAGCGTGGGCAGCAGTCTGGGCTGGGGTCAGTAGCAGAGGCAGACAGCAAACATGAGCAAGTAGGGATAATCCAAGAGCAAGGTCAGAGCAGAAGCCAAGCCAACAGAATCATGGATGCATATCAGGTCTGGTCACGAGGCTGAAGACCATACAGCACAGTACCAGTGATGGATTCAAGTTTAAATAGGCTGTTTGACAGTAGTGCGCGCACATGCTTGTGCATGTATGCATGCGCTAGTGCTCATATATGTGGGCAAAAGAGCAGTCTGTCTTCTATGCTTATGCACACATATATTATCCAAACAGTAGGTGCTAGTCTGACGGCTGGCACCATGTTCCTGACATTAGGGTTCACATCAAGATACTTGAAGCCCATTTCCCACAAAGGTAAAAATATTCCCTTGCAGTGGGACTGCCCCCATACTACAAGGGTTAAATGTTCATTTACAAAACAAAACAATGCTCATGTAAGTCTAGCGTATGAAAAAGCAGTTTCACTTACCTGATCCTTTGCTTCTCTCACAGATAGTGCTCCCCTATGCTATGGCAGTGGACTCTGTCCCTCGTGTTCTCGCATCCATTGCAGTGCTAGGGGCCTTGCGCTGGTCTTGATTACGTCAGAGGGCACCCAACCGTCAAATTGTAAGGATGGTGAGGACATGGGGAATGGTCTTGCAGTGTAGAGGAGCCTTCAGAATCAGTGGATAAGGTAAATAAAGTAAAAGTGCTTGTCCTTCTAAATAAGCAGATAACAGCCCTCTGCAAGGGAGATTTTTTTTATTTCCCTTTAACAAATTTAAATTGAGGTCAACAAGTGGCAAATCTTACAATGTGATGACTATTTTACATATAAAACTGTTACATCTCTCATTTCAATAAATACCACAGATGGGCAGAGGATACCTTAGATATTAGCTGAGATTAGTTTGGCTGGGACAGACTGGTTGCTAGAGATTGCAAAGAATCTAGAGAAGATATTCACAGTATATAAGAGCTATTTATGGCAACATTAAGAACCAGTCCATCTCAAGAATGAAACTTGAGACTTCAAACCAGCTTCAAGTTGATGAGCTGTGGGCTGTAAATTACTGAACAGCCTCCCTTCCTGAATAAAATGATATGGTTTGACACTTCATATGATGCCCAAATTCATATGACAATCAAATCAAGAAAAATCAGAATTATGAAGCAAATGCCATTTTAAAATACAGAAGTATAAGATATTTTTTTTGGAATGAATGCATACATCTGAATAAAATGTATCAGCATATGTGATTTATCAGTTTTTGTGTTATGAAGATGAATTCACATTTTAAACACAGTAGTTCTTGATGTACAGACTACAGGACCAAAATATTGCAATATTAAGTTCCTATATATTATTATGATTTATTATGTAAACATAAAGTACACCTTGCCCAGTAACCCTTCTCCAAACTGCAGATCCATTCAGAAGTAGTGTTGCGGTCAACCATAATCAAAAAGTGAGTAAATAATCTCAAAGTGCAATGAATCAATCAATAATGAAGTCCAGTGTTAAATCAATTATACAGTACACAGTCTTCATATATCCATGCACCATCTACCATGTGATTTATATAGCCGCTTACCAGATATTTTGATCCCACATCATAAGAGGTCTAAATCAGCATTTAGATAACAAGGTATCCCACATGGATGGATGGATGTCTCTAGCTCACTTTTCCTCACGTCAGCTATGTCTCAAGCCTCTCTTGCATAAATGTGGCATGCCCCAAAATGGTCACTGGATCACTTCTCATATACCAGCCTCACCACCACAAGTACACACCAAGGAAAGAACAAGGATATCCCGTAGTGAAGCACTGTATAACATTTATTAGTAAAACCAGATAAATCCTGATAGGCAGCCCAAAAATTCTGCAGTACCTGTACCTCCCCCATTCACTGCCCAACCCAGAATTCAGGTGGAAACAACAAATCTAACTACTCCCCTTGTTTTTTGGAGCTGTTTTTCACAGAAGATCTGTATACATTGATTGTGGATCAAACCAATTTATACGCACAATAATTTATCGCTGCCAACCCAAATTCAAATCTTGCCAGACCATTTGCATAGAAACCTATTACAGTTTCCGAATTTAAAGTTTTTTTGGGCCTAAAACTCAACATGGGCATTTCTACAAAAAAAATTAATTGCAGTTCTATTGGTCCAGTGACCCAATTCATCATATGCCCATGTTCTCTGCTGCCATGGCCAGGAATAGATATGAGATTATAATGTGATTTATGTATTTCAATGACAATACATTCTGTCATCCTCGGGGTGACCCTGAATATGGCCGACTCCACAAAATTTGGCCCCTCGCAAATCACCTTAACCAGACATTTGCAGATATGTATATTCCCGGGCAAAACATCTGCATTGATGAATCCCTCATTGATGTTTCTGGCCACCTTGCATTCAAACAATTTCTCCCCAGCAAGCGTGCCAGATATGCGGTCAAAATGTATAAGACCTGTGAGAGGGCAACAGGCTATACATGTAAATTTTCAGATTTACGAGGGAAAAGATAGTCACGTGGCGCCCCCTGGATGCCCAGACTATATGGAGAGCAGTGGCAAGATAGTTTGGAACTTGGTGTCACCCTTTTTCCGTATGGGGTATCACTTATACGTGGAAAATGTTTATACAAGCACAGCACTATTTAGACATTTGTAAAATCTTGGAATTGCCGCATGCGGTACTATGCGACCTAATCACTGGGGCTTCCCCCAATGGCTTGTAAATACCCATCCTAGAAATGGGAAAAACCCTGCTTGAAAAATTATGAATTGCTCACAGTGAAGTGGAAGGACAAATGGGATCTTTTTGTCCTGTCTTCCATTCACACAGACATGACCATCCAAATTTCCACGGCAGCTGGTGTTGTTGAAAAGCCCCTCTGTGTCCACGAATATAAGTTTAACATGAGAGGGGTGGACTTCAACGAACAGATGATGAAGCCGTATTTCGTTTCCAGTAAAGCCAGATGCTGGTACAAAAAGTATCTGTATATTTATTTTAATTGGCTCTGTACAACGCTTTTGAGCTTTACAAAGCAACTGGAAAAAGTGGATCCTTGCTAAAATTCCAGGAAGAAATTAACATGGCCCTTTTGTATCCAGAAGGTACTGTAGCCCAAACCACCAACCCAGATGCAGTGAGCTGACTGCATAAGAGGCATTTTCCTGATGCCACTGCTGATATCTCAATCCAAAATGCACTCCAAAAAAGATGTTATGTCTGTAGCAGACACGGAATTAGGCGTGACACCCACT
Source organism: Staurois parvus (assembly GCF_062004578.1). NCBI lineage: Eukaryota > Metazoa > Chordata > Amphibia > Anura > Ranidae > Staurois > Staurois parvus. The sequence continues at coordinate 4,725,737 of NW_028318157.1, forward strand.
TTTTTTGTCCCTCCTGTCCTGGCCAACCTTGTCTCTTCCTCAAGGACTGCTTTTGTCACTACCATACACTAGTGGAGTATTAGTATAGGGTACAGCACAGCACAGCCTAGGGCATATATATACACAGGGTCTTGAAAGATGTTTGGTACTCAGGAAACTGGCTATTGCATTTTGAGAGAACCTAATATCTGGATGTTACTGGGTTTTTTTTAAATAATGTTAAAAAAAGTTTAAAAAAACATGCAAAATAAAAAAAAGTGAAAAAAATAGGTGTTTTTTTTCATTGAGTTACTGTTTTATTGTTATTGTTTCATTGTTAACCATTGCTGTTTTCTTTGCAAGAATGCCATTCAGCTGCAGCACCGATCTGTTTATTCTGACAGCAACAGGGTCTTGCTCTCAGAATATATGTAAATGTGTGCAGCGCTATTAGATGAGATTATTCATCAGCAGTTAAAAAATAACATATATGCCCAAGCATGGGGGCCAGGGGTGATCAGTGTTTTGATTGTCCCTATGCTTTGGCATATATTTCTTTTTTAATTTGTTGGCAGAGATTAATTCCTTCATATCAATGTGAATAGAAGAGCTCATGGGCTGAACAAAAAAAAAAGAACATTTCATTTATGCCCACTATTAGAAGTGGGTTGATGCAGGGTGGTATATTCTAATAGTGGGCATGCCACACACCACACATACCATACCGGCAGAGATTTCTTCTCTTTTTTTCATTCAGCCCACAGACTGCATAAAAAAAAGAACATAACATATATACCCAGCAAGGACCAGCGACATACTGGTACATCACTGAACTTTGAGTGGTTATTCCAGGATGATGCCTGCATTTTTTTCAGCTGGAAATCGGCTTTCATGTAAAAGCAATCATAGTGGCTAATTAGCTGAAAGATTGACCCCTCTCGCTGCTTTAAACGGCCTTCTCAGGCAGTCCCGTGCCATCGGGGGAACCTGAGAATGCAGCCAACTGACCATAGAGCTGATTGGAGACTAGAATGAGGCCAATCATCTCTATAGTCTAAGAAACCAGAAGCTACGAGCATTTCATCCCTTCGTTTTTTCTGGATATAAACAGCACCATTTTTAAATTGGGAAAGCATCTGATCACACCAATCTTGGTGAGATCAGATGATTTAAGGGCAGGGGAGATATCTAGAGTCTAAGAGACCCCAGATTTTTCAGAAAAGAATACCTGTCACTGTCTATTGCTACCACATGGGATATTTACATTCCCTGTGATAACCATAAAAAAAATGAAAAGGACAGTGTAAAAATAATTTTAAAAAATCAAAATAACAAAAAAAGCACCCTCGTCCCCCTGAACATGCGCACAATGGTGTATGCAAGTGTCGGCCCCGTGTTGGTATGTAAACAGCGGTTGCACAATGCAAGTGAGGTATCGCTGCAAACATTGGATCGAGTGCAGTAATTCTAGCACTAGACCTCCTGTGTAAATTTAAAATGATAGCCTGTAAAGGGATTTAACGGGTCACCTATGGATATTAAAAATGCGCGTAGTTTGTTGCTTGTTGCACGGGGTGTGCGCAGTTTTGAAGCATGTCATGTTTGGTATCTATTTACTTGCCATACCATCATTGTTTATATGTTACCAAATAATTGGCCAGGATAATCTTTTTTTCGCATTAAAATTTCAAAAAGTGCATTTTTTTCAAAATTTGCTTTTGAAAAATTGCTGCACAAATACTATGAGACAGAAAAAATGTTGACACCCACCATTTTATTGTCTAGGACATCTGCTTTAAAAAATATATAATTGTTTGGGGTTTGGAGTAATTTTGTAGCAAAAAATACAGATTTTTTCATGTGAAGAAAAAGTGTTAGAAAAGGCTTGGTCCTCAAGTGGCTAGAAGAGTAAGTTATGTGTGGCATAAGCTTCTAATTCCAAGATAACAACCCCCCAAATTACCCCTTTTTGGAAAATAGATACTCCAAACTATTTGTTGAGAAGTATGTTGAGTCAATAGAAAAGTTTTTTTTTTTACACTGCCACTTAAATGATATATTGCTCACACATGCCATGGGTATATGTGGCATTACTCCCCAAAATACATTCTCCTACTTCTTCCGAGTATGGGGATACCACATGTGTGAGAGTTTTTGGCAGTCTAGCTGCGTACAGGACCCCAAAATCCAATAAGCACCTTCAGGCTTTTAAAGAGCTTTATTTCCTCATTACACTTCCTTACTACCTATCACAGTTTTGGAGGCCCTGAAATGCCAAAAGAGTACAATTGCCCCAACCAAATGATCCCTTTTTGGAAAGTAGACACTCTAAGGAATTTGATAAGAGGCATGGTGAGTATTTTGCAGATCTCGTTTGTTGACACAACTTTTTGGAAATGAAGAAAGAAAACATATTTTTTCTTTTCTTTTTTTATTTTTCAAAACCTTGTGAGAAAAAAATGACATCTGAAAAATGCTCACCATGCCTCTTATTAAATTCCATGAGGTATCTACTTTCCAAAAAGGGGTCATTTGGGGGGGTGGGGGTTGTGTTATCCTGTCATCTCCGAAAACTGTGAGAGGTAGTGAAGAAGTGAAATGAGGAAATTACGCACCTTTGGGCTTTCAAAGTGGTTATTGGATTTTGGGCTCCTGTATGTGGCTAGGCTCCCAAAATGTCTCACACATGTGGTATACTTGTTAGAAGTAGCAGAATGTATTTTGAGGAGTATTCCACATATACCCATACCGCACAATTGACAGTTAAACTAGCGCAGTGCTGTATAGCAAAAATTGGCGTAAATTCCAGTATCTATACCATAGTTTGTAGATGCTATAACTGTCACATAAACCAATTATTATATACTTATTGGGAATTTTTTTACCAAAGACATGTAGCAGAATACATTTTGGTCTAAATGTATGACTAACTTTGACTTCATGATATATTTTTTATAACCAAAAGTAAAAAATTTTGTTTTGTCAAAATTTTCTGTCTTTTTTTGTTTATAGCGCAAAAAATAAAAAACCCAGAGGTGATTAAATACCACCAAAAGAAAGCTCTATTTGTGTGAAAAAAGGACATACATTTTGTTTGGGTACAGCATTGCATGACCGCACAATTATTAGTTGAAATAGCAGAGCGCCAAATAGCAAAAAATGGTGTGGTCCAGTAGGGGGGTAAATCTTTCGGAGGGCAAGTGGTTAAACTAGTGTGATAGTCCCCATTAATTTATTCAAATGGACCATAACTTTGAGCTGAAGTTTGCTTTACCAAGTGATGTGCTTTCTATTGAATGTCTTATCAGTTTGGAGAAGCCTGCCATCTGTAGCACTGCTAAGTTATATCACTATGAGCAGGGATGTCACTATTTCTTCAGAATCTTTTGTGACACTTGTTGGTTCTTGCCAAAACCCAAATAGACTGATCTGTCACTGTGTAAATTTAAGAGGTTTGTGAAAATATGAAGTCCTGATGTATAGCATACTAGTCCATAACATTTGGGGTACAAGTACCAGGTCTATTTTTAGCAGTATATTTTTTAATTGTGCGAGTAAGCAACGTAAACATGAATATTGCTAAGACCTTTAACGCAGATGGTGTCCCTGGTGGGTTTTGTACTGCAATATATTGGTGTGTATTGCTGCATTGTCCTGTTATCTTTTGTTCAGACTCTTTTTTTCATCCCATTTGGAACAATATTTTTTTTTAATGTATCTCCATTTAGAGTTGCTGTTTCATGTATAGTATAACTAAATTGTACTATGATTGGAAAATGAATGAAATCTCTGTCTGCCTTGTATTGTTATTTTATTACGATAGATAATAGCAGATGGAGGGGTGTAGAGTGCTAGGCAACTGGGAGCCTAAAGGGGAATGTTAATAAACAGCAAGGTTAATGTTCAATAAAATTCCTAGTTAAGTCCCCATGAACCTTACAATGTACACTTTAACTGGAGTAGATATTTAATGCTGCAATCTTCAAGACAATTTTAATACAATACTTTAAATAATGCCATAGTATACTTGATTCTAATTTTGTCTCAGCCTTAAGGTGTATGATACATGCATTACAATACATGTCCCTGCAGAGAAAGAATATCTGCTATATCATACTGCTCATTAAGCCCTATAGAATAGATACAAATTCAGAATAGATACACATTCAGAGGTTGACATCTGACATCCATGCAATAAATGATTGTCATTTCTGTATCTCGGTGCCTAGTTATTATCTACCAACCCCCCCATCACTTTGTTTAATCTACTCTTTACCTAACTGTCCCAGAGATTACTTAGTAATTAATTAATCTAAATAATTACAGGGATTTACTTTAGCTACCAGAACTTGGATATACTGTTTCCCATTATGGCCATACAGAAACTTTTGTTTTATTTGCGATTACCCACATTTTAGGTTTACAAAGAAAGGGCTAAGATTATTAAGTTAATGTGTTAAGATAACAAAATATTTTCTTTGGCTCCTAGCTTTCTTTAAGGATATTACAGCTGGGTTCAATAAGCTTCTGTTTGTTCATTGACAAAAATATGTTATATTCTTCCAGGATAAAACATTCATTCTTATTTTGTTTTTAAAAGAGATTGTGCCTCATTTCCTGGACTCAACTTCAAATGAAAAATAACATTTAGGGCTCCATAGTGACCAGGTGTAAAGATTTGAATGCTATTTACTCAATTACATTCCCACCCAAAAAATGAATTAATTAAGTAATAAAAAATAAATAAATAAATATATACTTATTTCAGGTACCTATTTAGCCATCAATGTAAGCAGTGCTTTACATATATATTGTATATTCACCTCAGTCCCTAATCCTCAAGGGGCGTACAATCTAAGGTCTCTAACTTACATTCATACAAATACTAGAGCCAATTTAGAAAGGATCCAAACAACCTACCAGCATGTCTTTGGAGTGTGGGAAGAAACCTGAGCTATATACAGTGGGGATCGAAAGTTTGGGCACCCCAGCTAAAAATTTGTATTAATGTGCATAAAGAAGCCAAGGAAAGATGGAAAAATCTCCAAAAGGCATCAAATTACAGATTAGACATTCTTATAATATGTCAACAAAAGTTAGATTTTATTTCCATCATTTACACTTTCAAAATAACAGAAAACAAAAAAATGGCGTCTGCAAAAGTTTGGGCACCCTGCAGAATTTATAGCATGCACTGCCCCCTTTGCAAAGCTGAGACCTGCCAGTGTCATGGATTGTTCTCAATCATCGTCTGGGAAGACCAGGTTATGTCAATCTCAAAGGTTTTAAATGCCCAGACTCATCTGACCTTGCCCCAACAATCAGCACCATGGGTTCTTCTAACCAGTTGTCTAGAAAACTGAAACTGAAAATAGTTGACGCTCACAAAGCTGGAGAAGGCTATAAGAAGATAGCAAAGCGTTTTCAGATGTCAATATCCTCTGTTCAGAATGTAATTAAGAAATGGCAGTCATCAGGAACAGTGGAAGTTAAAGCAAGATCTGGAAGACCAAGAAAAATATCAGACAGAACAGCTCGCAGGATTTTGAGAAAAACAATTCAAAACCCACGTTTGACTGCACGATCCCTCCAGAAAGATCTGGCAGACACTGGAGCTGTGGTACACTATTCCACTATAAAGAGATACTTGTACAAATATGGTCTTCATGGAAGAGTCATCAGAAGAAAACCTCTTCTACGTCCTCACCACAAAAATCATCGTTTGAACTTTGCAAATGAACATATAGACAAGCCTGATGCATTTTGGAAACCAGTTCTGTGGACCGATGAGGTTAAAATTGAACTTTTTGGCCGGATTAAGCAAAGGTACGTTTGGAGAAGAAGGGGCACAGAATTGAATGAAAAGAACCTCTGTCCAACTGTTAAGCATGGGGTTGGATCAATCATGCTTTGGGGTTGTGTTGCAGCCAGTGGCACAGGGAACATCTCACGAGTAGAAGGAAAAATGGATTCAATAAAATTTCAGCAAATTTTGGATGGTAACTTGATGCCATCTGTGAAAAAGCTGAAATTAAAGAGAGGATGGCTTCTACAAATGTATATTGATCCTAAACACACCTCAAAATCCACGGGGGATTACATCAAGAGGCGTAAACTGAAGGTTTTGCAATGGCCTTCACAATCTCCTGACCTCAACATAATTGAAAATCTATGGATAGACCTTAAAAGAGCAGTGCGTGACAGACAGCCCAGAAATCTCAAAGAACTGGAAGACTTTTGTAAGGAAGAATGGGCAAAGATACCTCAAACAAGAATTGAAAGACTCTTGGCTGGCTACAAAAAGCGTTTACAAGCTGTGATACTTGCCAAAGGGGGCAGTACAAGATATGAACTCTGCAGGGTGCCCAAACTTTTGCAGACGCCATTTTTTTGTTTTCTGTTATTTTGAAAGTGTAAATGATGGAAATAAAATCTAACTTTTGTTGACATATTATAAGAATGTCTAATCTGTAATTTGATGCCTTTTGGAGATTTTTTCCATCTTTCCTTGGCTTCTTTATGCACATTAATACAAATTTTTAGCTGGGGTGCCCAAACTTTCGATCCCCACTGTATATATATATATAATATGAAAGTTTCCATACTTCTTAAACATATGCTGCATGGTGCTGTAACACAAAAATAGAAATATTTACGTTTTAGTGCAGTAATCTAGATGCATAGGTATGTTTCTGCGTCTACACATGTATATTGCAACACTGGCAATGAAGAATAATCTTTATGCATGTATATGCATACTATATGTATAAAAGTGCAGAAACTTTTTGAAGATTCCTCTTATACAGGGGTTAGACAAAAAAATTAAAAACTGTTAGTAATATGGAGTCAGAGCTTACTGAGTTACAAATTGTTGATGTCCGCTTAGCTGTCCCTCTGTGACTGAAGTTGGCAATTTATTTGTCGCATCGCGAGGTACAGTATCAGAGGTTATGACGGTATTTACAGTTTCCAGGAAAGCCCAGTGTGATAAGCATAAGAGTGGTCGGGTCAACTGACCCGAGAGAGAAAAAAAGGACATTGCGCAGGATTGAATATCAAGTGTATATTAATTGGTTTGTGTGAAAGTTATAGCATCCACAAACTACGGGATATATATTTGAAAATTGATAAATTTTGATTTATTGATTGATAATTTTTTCAGACCCTTAAAATGCCAGAACAGTACAAATATCCCTCAAATTATCGAATTTTGGAAAATAGACTGTTTATTAAAATTTTAATTTTTGGTCAGTTTTTTTGAAAAATGAAGAAATTAAACAAAATTTTTTTTTTTCACAATTCTTTTTTTTACATACTGTCATCAGTGTAGTACAGCGTCATCTTATCTTAAAAAAATAACTAAGAAAACATTTTTAAATAATTTTGTATTATTTTAAATATTGTTTTAATTTTTTTTAAACTTTAAAAAATGTGTTCATTGTCACCATAGTAACACTATACTACTCTGGGGGTGTAATCAGGGTTTTATTTTTTTTACATTTTGATTGCTACAAGAGCTATTGTAATATCAATGTTTTGAACTGTCATGAATAGGCTACATTCATGACAGCTGTGATTACAGGTGATCTTTGGTTGGCTACAGCTAATTATACATGGTTCAGGGTGCTGTAATTGGCTCAGGTACCATGTGATAGCTGTGGACAAATCACAGCCCACTGGCAAAGGAAGCAAAGCTGTTGTGAATGACATCACATGATTTCCGAAGTGCTTTTTTACTAAGTTGTGTGACCACCACAGCACCATTCAGTGCTCTGTGAGCACATGAATATGGTACACAGTTCAGTTTATGACTTATATAGCATACACAGGGGTGGACTGACCATTTGGGAACTCGGGCACTGCCCAAGGGCCCAGGGTCAGTGGGGGCCCCATGAGATTCCCCTGGTACCTTTCATTGGCTTTTTGGGGTGTGGTTTGAGTGTGTGGGAGGACATAGGGGCTCCATGATCCCCTATTTCCCGGGGGCCCCATAAGTTTGTCAGTCCACCCCCGAGCATACATCATCTGAGTGGTTCCTTGCAGATAAATAGCCGGGAAAGATGAAATGACCACTGGCAGTAAATGGAGTAAAAGGGGAAGTTTTTTTTTTAATTAGATGCTGCAGCATTATGCATACATCTTGTAATAACAAACAATGTCACTTAACCCTTTTGTCTTTAACCACTAGCCTACAGGGCACTTATACCCCCTTCCTGCCCAGGCCAATTTCCAGCTTTCAGCGCTGTATTTGTATTTGTAAAAAGGTTTACAGTATGTATATATTTAGCTAGTTATCTGGCCATACACGACTCCTGCTGAATCAGCCAAAATTTGAGCCATGGGTGGCCCTCTCGAAGAGCCCTCTAAAAGGTGGGTTTCTTTACATTGTGTAATATCAGATTTCTTCAGCAGTTCTGCTGACATATGCATTGAGCTTTAGGTACAGAAAATGACACCAGTATTGCTTCCATGTCATTTCACTGATGTAGAAGATAAAGAAACATGTTGGGAGGTAATACAAGTCAGCTATCTGAATACAATCAGGCTTATTTGGGTCATCCCTGTCCAATATATTTTTCAACTATTTATAAACTCACCAGCAAAAAACAAGTTGGCAGATAGCGTGCTGTTCTCAGAGGACATTGCTTTAAAAGAAGGCTATCCATTTAGACTGATATATTTTTAAGGCTCTGAACCTTGATAAAACCGCAGTCAAAGCTATACCCATGAAATAAAAAAAAGTTTGAAACTGTAGTCTACTACCAACAACTCTGCAATAAAGGTATAGCACTACTAAACAACTCAAAATAGTGGAACAACACCCAGGAAACTGCAGTTTTTTTCACCTTCAGCACAAGCAAGCGTTCATGTCTCAAAAAAAAACTGTATAAAATAGGATGTATGAGAGAATGACAAGGTGAAAATTGCTTCTTGTTCAGTCTTGCAACATGTCTCTCAAGTTTCTTGGAAGAATATTCTGTGAACGAATAAATTAAAAGACTTTTGGGCAAATTGCCCTTCTCACGTTGGATAAAAAACACATGCAATCTTTTACATACTTTACAAACTTTCTTCCAGCAATTAAAAAATATGGTGGCCATTGTATGGTCTGCAATGTTTTGCTGTCTCTAGACCTGGCCACCTTTCTACAATTCCAGAAACCACAAATTGTTCTTTTTATCAGAGAATTCAAAAGACTAGATGTCAGACTAGCCATGCAAACATTAAAGCCAGCCACACATGTGTTACTATTTTGCTTGGAAATACCTTAAAAGTCGCACTAAATTCTTAGGGTTTTATTTACTAGCTGGAGAGTGCAAAATCAGGCTCACTTCTGCATAGAAATCGATCAAAGCTTAATTGAACAAGTTGAGACTAGAAGCTGATTGGTTTCTATGCAAGAGTGAGCCTAATTTTGCACTCTCCAGCTTTAGCAAATAAGGGCATTAGAGTCAAAATATCCTACTGATACATTCTTTATTAAGGAAAAATTCCAAACTTCTTTTTTTTTTTAATTTACATTTTATGGACAGTTGTGCACTTCACCACTAACTTTCCTGTACCTGTGAGAACATACATGCAGGACAAGAGACAGTGGCATGTACACTATATTGAACTCCAGTTCCCAGAACTTTGTACACTGTACTGGTACTGCCCAGGATCAGAAAAAGCATGCTATGTAAACTTTCTACTAGTTGGCAGGTGCAGTTAGATTGCCTTCCACTAGATGGGTATGTTGACATTACAGTATGCTAAGGAGAAAGTTTTAAATAGGTGTTAGCTCTCCTTTTAGAAACGTCCCTCCTTAGTGTGTGTAGCTAGTGGCCATAAATTCCAGTGCATGGGAGCAAGGTACCCCAAAAGGTGCAAAGATGTCGTCTCCTGCAGAGTTGATCTAAAGGGCCCTTTACAGGGCTGATTCCCCAGGTGAGGTGGTACAGAGCATGAAAGAACTAACTGTAGTTGCCCTATCTCTCCTGACCTTCTTCTGCAGGTCATGCAGTAGGGTGCATAAGGCCTTGAACGCCTGAACAGAGTCTTCTGATGTGAGTAATGGTGAAGCCTGAGAATGAGTGTGCAGTCTGGGAGCGTACCTGGCTAGGCAAAGCTATGGAAGGCCCTATAAATGTGTATATAGACTGCACTGCCAAAAATGTGAATCAAAATACTTAACAATTTGCCACATGTGAAAATGCAAAAAATAGAAAAAAAATATATAAATAGACAACAGAATAAAATACAAATAATGTCCACTGTATGTAAGTCCCATTCAAATAATAGTTGCTTGAAAGCCAATAGATAGGTCAACAGCTGCTGGTGCCATTAGTAACAGAAAAACACAGGTGACCACTTACAGGTGCTACAGGTGACCCCCATATGGATTTGCACTCACCACAATGGATGGACCTTCTATTACTAGATGGGTCTCACTGCACTTATTTTGGTTGGGCCCTCTGTGTTCTTGTCATCAACTTGACCTTTCACATTTACCAGGAATGCGATTTCTTTCCATGCAATATACTGCCACTCAAAAAATAGTATCAAGGAAAAGATTAATTGCGCAAAGCAACCGACTTTATTCAATCATATAAACCTTTATGATAACAATTACACCGCACTCACATGTATATGTGCCTAGGGATTGGCACCAGGTACATACAGCGCTTGTTGTTAAGATGGCTGCCACCAATCTGAAATCAGAAGCTGACTTGCGCTCCAGGGATGAGATGGGATGTGATGTATCGGTTGGGGAGCACTGCTTCAACTAGTTTCATCTGTAATTGGATGTCTCCTAAAGGTCGGTACAAGCCTGACTGCTTCATGATCCCCATTAGCCCTTTTAGACATTTTACTGCACACAGTGTATCACTAATGGGTTTTATGGCCCTACAAACCATGGGTGACAGAGCAGAAGGATTTTGTGACTTTTTTACGATAGGTCAGATGGGAGTGATGATCAGTAGGTTTTTATGGTTAGCAGAAATTCTCAGACATCCTGCCAGAGCCTCTATTAAATATTTACGGCTCTGTCAAAGGCCTGTGTACTGGTGTCTGCTGTCCCTGAGCTGAGATAACAGGCTCTTTAAGAGTTGAAGCTATGGAGGTGCATTCTTCAGTATTTGTGGCGGCAATATGTAACTGTTCTACAAAATTGTCATGGTCGAAAAAATCATGGTCGCAAGTCACAGCTGTTCATGTGCCTAGTATGTGATATCATTATATCAAGGTGCTTTCTTTAGTATACTATTCTCTTCTCATTGGCCCTTCCATAGCTTTAGCTTCCTGAAGAACACCCTGTGTTTAGAATCCCTGGACACAAAATTCAATGCTGAACAATAATTTACTAGTTTCCATTATGCAACCTGCACATATTGGAAGATATTAATATCAGTATAAAACTGTGTGTAAGGGAGGGTCATGATACAGTCATAAACATGGTGACACCCCCATGGCCACTCCTCAACCACTTAATTAGTCAGCTCAGCTGTGGCAACATCCCTCTGATATCAAAGAAAAAGGAGACTGCTCCTGAAGTTGACAGCTCTCGTGTACCATCAACCAAGGAACATCTGTCAAGTTATGAAAGCCAATAGCATGTTGCTCATTGACTGAACTCTGCTGAAACCAATGACTTTGCATGTATTTTCCTTTTGCCCCCTTTTTGTCTTGCTGTTGCTTGTTCTGTTTGTTACTTTGTAATACCTTTTGGATTTTTTTTGTAAGTATTTTATTTGCACCATTTTACCCTATTCATTATTAAACTACATTTTATATAATCCTCTGAATATACCTGTCTGTGGTGACAGTGTGTGTACAGATGTTTATTTTTCATAATTGTGTTTGCTAATCTTCTGAAAGCTTCCGACTATTCAGTAAAAGTCGGTGGTGGAAGTTTAAAGAGTTAATTGCTTAGCTAAACCCAGTGACAATCACTCTTGTCTGTTGGCACCTAGTTTGTGGTCCTAAGGTCTGAAAAATCTTTGTGCAGTGTGGAACTTTTTCATTTTTTCAGTGTTTCATTGTTGTGTAAGTGACAAGGGGGGCTGTCAGACACCCGCGTTCGTCACACTTTATCCTCCCTGACCCTCAGCTATGGGTTCAGTGACTTGCTGATAGAAGCCTAGGGCTCTGGACTTAGTATACATAGGGACATGGTCTCAGCTCTGTGGTGCTCCCCAGGAGTGGAATGGAGTTGTACAGGGAAGATGGTGTATAAGCTATGTACTTGTTCTCTGTGCTGAAATGACTGCTACAGAATGTCTAATCTTGCATGTGCCAATCCTTGCTGAAGATTCTGCTAGTATGTCCATGTGAGGTTCTGCTAGTATGTCATGGGAGGTTTACAGTAAAGTATTTATGTGTGGGCATTCCTTATTTCTCAAATCATAAGGCCTCTGTCTGGAGATGTCATGAGAGGACCTCAGAAGTATGACCCAATACGGCGGAAAGTTCCTCAACTACAGGTGGGTGGTTGTCCTATCTAAAAAGTGGGGTAGGGACTTGTCCAGTTTAGTACTAACACCTGCCCTATAATAGTCCTCTTTACATGCTGTTCTCCACTCCATCTCTCTAGATCATATAGCAATCTAGCATTCTAACCAGAGAACTATTGCTTTCTGAGCCATATGATGTTCTGAAGCAGGGGCAGACTGACCATTTGGGAACTCGGGCACTGCCCGAGGGCCCGGGGTCAGTAGGGGGCCCCATGAGATGCCCCTGGTACCTTTCATAGGCTTTTTTGGGTGTGGTTTAAGTGTGGGCGAGGACACAGGGTCCCCATGATCCCCTATTGCCCGGGGGCCCCATGAGGTGTCAGTCCGCCCCTGTTCTGAAGTATCTTCCATAATACAAACCCCCCTCCAGTATTTCTCAGGATCCTCACCTGTTAGTCAAGTGTCTAGTGTGCAATCTTAAAGCAGGTAGATGTGTTAGGGTGCTGTGTGTCCAATTAATTAATTGTACAGTTATTAAAGGAAGTTGAGAAGGAATACTGGCAGTCTTAAATATTTTAAATATTAAAGTAAAACTATGGCCTTCCATTAAAGCCTTCCCTTTAAAAAGTTCTGAATGCCCAGTGTGCGGGAAGGATCAGCGATCATGTGACCACTGTGATTGGCTGTAATGGTGACCACATGATGGGGAGCCGGTCCCACCAGCTAGTGATCAATAGTGAGGACTGAGAGCTGTCTTTGACAGCTCAGTCTCTTTACTTGGAGAACACATTGAGCACTCTCTCTATATATATTAAAAATATATATTAAAAAACTTTTAGCATACACAGAGCTCTTAAAGCCAGTTAGAAAAGTACAAAACAAATGTTTTCCCTGTATGGTGTATTACCACTGTGTTATTTTGTTGGATGTATAAAATTACAAAGTTGAAAGACGATTAGTATAGGTTGCAGTGGTGAAGTGGAAGCAATCTTCTCCATGCATTTTCATGCATTGTACAATCTTTGCTTCCTCAGGAGAACAAGGGAAGTTTTAAAGAGTATGTAAACCCCACATTTTATGTTCCTGATATGTGCCTGCTGTACCATGTAGTTGCATGAAAAAAGTATCCTGTTCTCTTTATATTGCTTCCTTTGTGTTCAATCCATGCTGTTCCTGTCAGTTCCTCTGCTTTCCTATTAAAAATTGACCACACTAAGCATGAGAACACAGTGTGGTCAGCTCTTTAGCTATGGTGGGAATTCAATGTGCTCTCCTCCAATGATCAGACTTGTCCTGACATGATCCCCCCCTGCACAGCCTTTCACTGGAAAGATTAGTCTGCTGCTGTTTCTCCTCCCCCAGCTCTCTGAGCTCTTTATGCAATGTGATCACTTATAATAAAGGAAAAAAAGTATTTATACATTTATATATATATATATATATATATATATATATATATATATATATACATACACACACACAAATGTTTTGCCTTTCATTTCTATTTTGTATTTCAATGGTTTTTATTAATTTATAAACATTTCAAGAAGGTATGAGCAACAAGAAAAAGAAAACAATGCTCTCACACCAACAGAGCAAAAGTTGCGCCTATGCAGGGGCTATCAATGGCACATAGATTACAAAATCAGTGATATAACACTGACAGTTACTCAAACCAAAGGCAGCTATCTACCACCTCACAAAAGACAAACGAAGATATAAAGGAAAGAGGAATAGAAAAGGAAGAAGACAAGACCAGGAGCAGGGGTCCGGGAATGCCAATACTGAACAACATCACAAACCCAGACTAGCCGGGTGGAGCATGGGAAAAGCATATCTCAACCACAGCTCCCATATTTTAAAAAATTTCCATTGGGAGTCGTTACAGACGCTCGACATCTGTTCATTGAGCAACAGAGTGGTAATACGATCCCACACCCCCGGAAGAGGGACAGACGGGCTCTTCCATGCTTGAGCAATTGTTCTAGTGGAACAAATAGGAAGCCAACTTCTGCTGGTGAGCCAACAGGCTCGGTATGGGACAATGAAGCAAAGCGTATCAAGCATCCTGGCATATGGAGAGATGGAACAAGGTGAAAAGGAGGCCAAATACACGAGATCAAAAACAAATAAATTTCGGGCATGACCACCATATATGCAACAAATCTCCACGATGGCCACATGCAGGCAGGGTTTGCCTGGGCCAAACAAGCGGGGACCCAATACCAACGAAACAATACCAGCGTGGTTGTATTAAATGAACATTTAGCTATAAACAACCAGGCCCTATTCTAGTCCTCCAGATGCACGACCTCCCCCAGGTCACGCTCCCAATGAGCGACATATGAGAGAGAAGTATGCGTCAAGAGTCTGTTCAAAGCTGCATAAAGAACGGATGCTGTTGGCAAAGCTGTTCAAAGGCAGATTTCTGATACCGGAAAGCGGTGCCCCACAGTGAGGTCAGCCAGTGTCGCAATTGAAGGTAATGAAAAAATTCTGCCTGTGGGACATCCCGTGACTCCTGAAGAGAATTCCAGGTGGGGAAGGACCGAGAAGTCAAAAAGTGTAGCACCTGCGAAAAACCATTGGCCACCCACCAAGAAAACGCCCTTGGTTGATCTAAACCCGGTGTTCATTTCTATTTTAAACTGAATGGGTTGTTTTACAAGGTGAGGGTTTACATATACTTTAATATGCTGATATCAACCCAGCTGCAGTGAGGCAGGGAATAACTCATCACCCTATATTTGAAAGAGGAGCTGCTTGAGGTAGCTCAGAGAGAGTCCATAGTTACAGAACATGTATCATAAGTTTTTAAAAATTATCCCGAATAGAGCGGAAATATATGGAAAGTAGATCAATCCAATAGTCAGATATTGTAATCCATCACACAGGTACATGCAAGTGATGTAGAAATAAATATAGTCAATGCTGTCTGTGCCTAAATCAGGGCTGTGTAAAATGAACTGCAAAACAGGGACTATATATCCAGGACTTGCAGGCACTTCCAAAAATCTATATAGCGGCACTGAGAATTAATCATTTATATGTAATCTTTCAAGGAGGTACATACAAACTCTCCTGGTATTGAGAACCTGTTGTGGGAGGGGGCAATTTCTAGGCACCCTTAGTTTAAAGGGGGCCTTGAGATTCCAATAAGTTTCCACCTCTTCACAGATTCTCACAACTATCAGACCAAGGTTGTGGGGATGAGCCCCTTGTAACTATCAAAATTGGGACATGGTGTATTGCCAGGGGGCAGCCCCCTAGTAGAGTACCCTCCCAATGTATGAGGTGTGGTATGGTTCAAGAGTGGGGGTGGTGAATGCTCTCTACTCCAACCTTTCTGCATGCTTGATGATATGCATTTGGGGGGAGGGGACTCTATGCCATTTTTTTGTTTTGAATGAGGAAAGAACAAACAGAGGGTGCACAGGCCTAGTGCATTACCATAAAAATGTTTAATAAGAAATAAAGTAGGTGCTGTACTCACAAACGACAATAAAGTCAAGGCACATCATAAAAGAACAGCTGGGTCAACACCGTGCTGAGTAACAGTCTGCAATAGGGAATGTAGACATCCAATAGGTTGATGCGTTTCGAGGACTTGCCTCTTCCTCTTATTTTGGCTGACTCAATTTAACATATATGGCCATAACCAAACAGTATGTTGTTGTCTTATTATAATGATACTTCATATCAAACATGGAGATCCAGCCCTTCTCCAGATGACCAGGGTGTATTTATATATGTACTATTCCCGCAGCAACCAATAGTCCTTTTCCAGAGAAATGCATTTATTCGGATAAAGATATTTGTTACAGATGACAGAAATTCAGCTGAATATTTGTAAAGATTACAACGAACAACAGCTCTCAAAGTCCAATTTAAGATACTTCATATCAAGCATAGAGATACTACACCATCCAGCATATGTCCAATCTATAATATGCAACTAGGTAGCTTCCATGCAACCTGTGTTCTGTCCCACGTATCCTGACCTGTGGTCTGCTATCTTTGTATTCTCCCTTATGCTCTGCCCAGGTATCCTCACTTGTTCTCTGCTATCTTTGTATTCCTTCCTGTGTTCTCTGTCCTGTGTTAATATACACATTTTCCCCATTAAGTACAATGGCAAGCAGTCTGATTGGCCACTTTTAGTAGCTTGTTTGATCTTATGTGTCTAGACCTAGAAACTTCCCTGACTCTCCATATATTTACCCAAAAACAGGTTAACCCAACACAACAAAGGTAAGGTAATTACCTCCTGCATACATTAACATAGTAAGGAGTCCATTTGTTGTGTAAGGTGGTCTTATCACTGGCCTGTCAGTATGTTTCAATGTCTTCAATATATATATTACACACAATATACGACATATGTGACCAATGACATCACTCAGGATCCATAGGCCGCTATGTTTATAAACAGAAGCAGGCCAGCAATCATCACTTAGCAGAAAATGTTTTTGCATTGTTTTAAATTTCACTTTTGCTTTATATATCCTACAGGTGCACAACCTCGCAGGCAAGTTTACGATTTCCCCCAAGTGTGTTATTTAAATGAATTGTGCATTTTCAGTGCTACATTTTAAGCCCTATTAACCGCTTCCCCACCGCCCTATAGTAAAAGTACTACTACAGTGAGGCATTGCTGTGCAAAATCACGTATATATGCACGCCGCCCTACCTGCACCGCCATTGGTGGCTAGGCATGTCAATTACGGGGTCTTGAATGGAGATTCCCCGCAATCACGGTGCAAAGCTGACAGGAGAGAGACCTGTGTGTAAACAACACAGGTCTCTCTCCTGCCAGCAAAGAAATGCTGTTTTGTATTTCTCTGCACAGCAGAGAAATACAAAACAGCATGTCTCCAAGGTAAAACAGCAACACAGCACACACAGTAAAACACACACAGCACACACAGTAAAACACGCACAGCACTCAGTTAACCCTTTGCACGTCAAAAAGTTAACCCCTTCTATCCCAGCTCGTTGGTACAGTGCCAGTGCTTTTTATTAGCACTGATCACTGTATTAATGTCACTGGGGATGTCAGTGGCAGTTAGTCAGTTCCTATCCAGTGTCAGAATGTCCACCGCAGTCCCGCATTTTCTGATCACCACCATTACTGGTATATATAAAAAATATCAATATTTGTAGACACTATAACTTTCATGTATACCAATTAATTTACGCATATCAGGATATTTTTTAGCAAAGACATGTAGCAGAATACATTTTGGCCAAAATTTATGATGAAATTTGATTTTTTACATTTTTTTATTGGACGTGTTTAATAGCAAAAAGTCAAAAATATTTTTTTTTTTTTCCCAAAATGTATTTATTTATTTATTTATTTTCCATGCTCTTTGTTTGACACTTCCTTGCCTATTACTTGAAAATGTCACAATGTTAAAGATTCACCTCCCATTGACTTTTATGGTTTTGTATTAATGTTTGCAGTTAGCAAATGTTATGTGTGAGTTTGCCTAATGTCCTGTGAATCAAACCCAACCACATTCGCCCATTACCAGTTAAGTATTTTTGTTTGGAAGCCCCTATAAGTCCTATTGTTAAAACATACATTATTCAGGTAAAAACATGCAAACACAGAAATATAATGCCCATATACTACCCAGTTTTCCTGGATGATGAGATAGAGATAATTGCATTGTAGATTATAATGTACATTTGAGACTGACCAATCATCAGGGGATTCCAGCACTGTCAGTCACAGAAATTTTCAAGCATGCTGAAATATCTGTGTTCAATGATTTGACCTTTTCACTATGCAAGCATTAAGCGAATGACAAGAATCAGGAGGAACATTTCTGGCAGTTTTGGGAGATTAGCAATTGTTTTGAAGACAGTTATAAGACAGATCTATTAAGCTATGGCCAAAATAATATTTCTAGTTCTTTCAAAATCTATTTTATGAAAACAGGTCAACATGCAAACGTCACATTCAATTTCACAGAGAATGCCAGACTGCCAGTAAGACATTGTGGTCATTTCTCAGTCACCCAATTTCTCCTCTAAACAGTAAAGATGACAATTACAGATAGGACATCTCTTTAAAATGTGCCCCTGTGACCCATTCACCCCTATGTTCATCAATTTGTTTCCACTTTGAGTACAACATCTTTTGTGAAAAAATTGCAGAACAAAAATGTTCCTTTTTTCCCTTTTGAGTTCTGACATATATCTAACCCTTTTTGAACAAATCAAACATTAGAAATGTGTCTGGATAAAATAGTAAAGACATTGGTACTCTTGTAAGAAATGATAGGAACTAAAAGTAACTGAATCTTATGATGAAGGAAAAAATACTTTATTTCCCGGTTTTTGAGGGGCTCTGTTGCACTCAGTGCTAATAACGTGGAAGGTCTTGGTAATGTTTGGCTACCTGTAAAGAGGTATAGTATACGTACTGGCAGCCAACAGCAGACAAACAAATATGGTGATAGTTCTGTGGTTATTGTGATAATTGGTGGTCATTTGTGTCATATAGAGGTGGCTGAACCCCTTGGGTGAAACACTTTCTCCCACCGAATTTTGATGACTCATTGCTCTTCCCTTAACACCCCCTAGCCACAATGTATGGTGGAGCTGAGGGCTAATCTATAGTATGGCCCCCGAGACTACCTTCTCTCTCCTGGAAGTCACACATCCCTCCCCCCCCCCCGTCTTTGCTTTCTTCTTATCTTGTCCTACATGGAACCTATCTGTAGCTCTTGGGAGTAGCTTTCCATATTTTGATTACAATTTTGGTTTACCTCCCCTTACATTGAAACCTATTGTTTCCTTATGGTTCCCAGATGTATGTTTTTGTATGACATTCTCCTTCATACCTTGGGGATACTCGTGTCCCCCTTTCCTTTTTTTTTCCTGTACATATATTTGAATGTCCTACATTGGTCTTTGGCTTGAAAATTCAATAAAAACATTTGAACAAGAGACAGCTGAAAATTGCTGTCTAAAATGTGTTTATTTTCATGTGGTTAATCTTTAACACTTGCATCTTGGGGTCACTGCTCTATCTCCTGTACTATATATACCTTTCCAGTTTCCAATGTCCCATTATATGTGGAGAATATACAGGCGGTCCCTGGGTTACAAACAAGATAGGTTATGTATGTTTATTCTTAAGTTGACTTCTTATGTAAGTTGGAACAGGTACATTTTTTAAGTGTAACTCTAGCCAAAAAAAATTTTTAAGATTTGGATAGCATAGAGAAAGGTTAACTGGCCATGAAGTGATGTGGGACTGCTGACAGGTCCATCAGACAGTAGGTGGAAGCATGAGGTGGGCAGCAAGATGGCTACCCGGCGGTTTCCGGGACCAGCGTGGCAACACGCTGCCTTCGTTCTCAAGTATGAGTCATATGTAAGCAGGGGCGGATTGTCCATTTGGAAACTCGGGCAGTGCCCGTGGGCCTGGGTTCAGTAGGGGGCCCCATGAGATGCCCCTGGTACCTTTTTCATAGGCTTTTTTTGAGTTTGGGCAAGGACACAGGGGCGCCATGATCCCCTATTGCCCAGGGGGCCCCATGAGTTGTCAGTCCGCCCCTGTATGTAAGTCAGATGTTTGTAACTTGGGGACTGCCTGGACTCCTTTCTTGGTATTATTTTTGGCAAATGTAGTATTTTTGGGCAAAAACAGTAATTGCTCTTGTACATTTGTTATGTTATTAATTCTACAAGTAGATTGTGTAGATAAATATATATCTGCATTTGACTGAGACATTGCAATAGTACAGTTTATCAGAGGAATCATTGGTTTAATTTTTACAATGGAATTGGTTTCATTTTTACATTTGGCTATATATGGACTGGCTGAATTTCAATCCATGTATGGCCACTATGGTTGAACAGAAGTTGATCTAATTGACTTCTGTTCAACCACCCTGTTGGAAAATGTCTGCTCAAGCAGTGCCAAATGCAATTGACTGTAAAAACATTCACATTTAGGTACTTTCTAATCTTAGGGCAGAACTAAAGTTTCTTTTTTAGTAAGATAAAGTTAAACATTCTGCAAGCTAGAAATTGTGCATTGTAGTGCATCGGAATAAGGTGGTGCTTTATGAATATTAATTAAATGGGCGATGTCTGACTCCCGTATATAATTATGACACAGTGCCTCCAGTCGTTACGCCAAAAAACATAATAATATGAAATAATACAGACACCTTGATAAAATATGCCACCACAATGTCATTTTCCTGAATTATTTTACCAATGTGATTTCTTACCAAGTATACAAATATTGCCAATTTGATTAATAAATAAATTATTTATTTATATACAAAAATATTTATATATATTTTAATACAAACTAATTTACTGGTGATTAGTATTTCCTACACATTATCAAAGGAATAACCCACGATAAACTGCAAATAGGTCAGTCTTCAAATGTATACAGTAGCAAAGTAAAATAACAAAACCTTTGATTTATCAGCGATTTGCAAAATATAGTTCAGTATTCAGTGTATTTTCCCACAACTCCTGTGGCCAAAGGTAGGTAGGAAACTACTTCTAATATTATAAAAAAAAACTGAAACACACTTCAAATGTGTAAGCTCGAAAGAGCAGGGCTTTCAAACCCCTCGTGTACTGTTTTGTTACTGTATTGTCTTATGTACTGTCCCCCACTATATTGTACAGCACTGAACAAACTTTTGGGCACTATATAACTACTGTATAATAATATAGAGAACAAAAAAAAACAACAACTCTATTCTACAACCAACACAACCCGATACAGTCTTGATGGTTTGACAAGATCTATGCAATTACGAAATAGTTAGCAGTTATATCACCATGCTCAGTACCAGCACTACAGCTCAATAAAAATAGTTATAAAGTTCTTGTAATAAGTTTGGTATGAATAAACGTTATGATACTTTGGCCACAATATCTCACCACTCCCGGGAATAGCGTTCTGGAGATTTTTGTAGGAACAGTAGGCAGATAAAAAGTGTTGTTCCTTAGCAAGCAGCAGTCTCTCCAACCAGCAAAAGTGTGTGTAAGAAAAAATGTTCTTTACAGCAAGCGAATGTCTTAAAAAACGGTTTTTCTGAGTAAACAAACGTTTTCCCAGCCAGCAAAAGTTCTCTTTTTACTAAGCAAAAAGTTTTTTTAAACCCCTTTTTAAAAAGGGGTTTCTTCCGTATAAATACTATGCGGATTCATTGTCTGTTGGGTCCATTCATAGTAAATGTTGATTGTCTTTTGGATTGGACAGTCAGAATACACTGTTATTTTTAGATGTTCTATTACCTGTCTACTAGAGGCAGTTGTGTTCCATGAATGAAGATTTGATTTTCTGCTTATGCGAAATATTATTACCATTTCATCAAAGAAATATGTGTCATCATGAAATATCAATGTGGCTTTCATAGATATCCTTTTTGATAAAGTCCATTGGTTTGCATTGGATTAAACATTGTGAACCATTCTTATTAGATGAGAATTATATTTCTGCGATTATCAATGATTATAAAGATGGCTGTTATTAAGGAGAATATTCCTGTAATTTGTCATGGCACCTTATCAGATGATGCACATGCGCTATTTCAGTCCATCACATAATATACCTCACATCTTTTTGCACTGTGATATGTAGGTACGTATTGTTGGTAAGTCATTTTGTTTTAATATTTTTCAAATGGTCTACCCATAATCACCATCCATAGCATACATTATTGGAAACTGGTTGATACTGGATTCATACTTGATGTGATTTTGTAGTTAGGAGATTAATGTGATTTTATCCTTTGAGAGTCTTTTTCAACATTGTTCTTAATAGTATCTGGTTTTATTTAATCCATTACTAGAGTCATATTGATACCTATTTCTTTTGGCTGAACTTTCCCTTAACTCACTTCACAATGTTTGTTCTTACTAATTCCTGTGTGGCTCTTCTAATGCCCAGAAGCAATGAAAGTAAATGAACATTCATTATTTGCAAACATGGAAGAATTGCTTGTATTGTCCTTTTAGTTACAACACGTAACTAAAAGGACAATACAAGCAATTCTTCCATGTTTGCAAATAATGAATGTTCATTTACTTTCATTGCTTCTGGGCATTAGAAGAGCCACACAGGAATTAGTAAGAACAAACATGCTTTGCAAATGTGACCCAACTCTCTCTTGCCATATTTTTTATTTCTCTTACAATCAAGGTACATTTATGATGTGTCTTCACAATGAACATTTATGACATCTGGGAGTCTTTTGGTCAGCCCTGGCCAGTTTATCCCTGGTCAGGGCTGTGTGAAACCATTGTGCCTCTTTTTATCAATTCTGAGAGTTGAATAGCAGAGTTAGACTCCATCAACATAACGCTTGGTTAACATTAGCTTGTCTTTGTGTGGCCACCTGGTTGGTCAGCAATTGTTAGTGTCTCTTGTTTAAATGATCATTGTTAAGGGGACTTGAGAAGATATCTGTGTATTTGAAGTGTCTCACTGGGCTTATATTCTGATATAACTTATGGATTTTTATGTATCAAAGCCATGACAGCATACACACTTGCATTTTGGGTTATATTTAACTTTATCTATAATTTAAGTTATTTATATGCCATCTTGTAGATTCTGTTCAGTCATCAATTCTGACTCAGGAAGATGGCATGTGATAGGGCAGTTCTATCCCAACTTAATTGTTATTAAGTATTCACCTTTTAATTGTTTACTAAATACTGTTATCAATCAAATAAAAAAGCAGAACTGGCAGACTGGGACTGACAGACACTATGTATGCTCTGCCTCTAGTGTAAATGAAGAAGCATAATGACTTAATAAGAGTGAGGTGTGGAAAACCTATGATATCTGTGCTGTGCATCTAGTAGTGCTCAAACCAAGAGGTTTTTATAGAATCTTAGGTCCTGCTGCCATGCCTCCACAATATACTGGGAAACATATTGAGAAGTCTTATTTTTGCATGCACTAATTTTTACCTTGAAATTTCTCAGTATTTACTCTTTCCCACCTATATGTATTTTTTTGCATTGCATTAAAATGCATCAGGTTATTCTTTTTGCTCAGTATGTTGACATCCAGTGGTGATTTAGAGCCACTGCAACGTGTTTAGATATTTGATTTAGTATCTCCATCTTTCCTCCACTCCAGTTTAAGTTAGTTCAGCCCCAATTAGACTCTACCCATTTCTTCCATGTTGCCTCAGTTAGAGTTGTTTTCTCATGGACAGATGGCTTAGGAAAGTAATTGTCTTTTTACACCCCGGTCACATCAAGCCTGACTTTGAAATTGTGCGACTTACAGTGAAGTCACACGATTTCAAACTTGGGGGACATGCTGATTTCAGGTGCGATTTGCAAGACATCGGACACAGATGTCTATGCAAATAGCACCAAAAGTAGTGCAAGTACTACGTTAGAAAGCTGTGTGACTCCAACCAAGTTGGAACCGCACCAATATGACAGTTGTAATTGCGGACATTAGTGTGTCACTTGGCATATGATTTGGGTGTGACTTGCCATACATAGGGTGTTACACTTCAAAAGACTAAAAAACCATCCTGTGCACTACAATTTCCCAGAGTTAAAATGTGTAGGATTCAACTTCTGTGTCTTATTGAAGTGTCAATCTGTCTGTGGACAGTGTCAAGTCAGCAGGTAATTTTATTGTTCAGATATACTGGGGTTTATTTACTAAAGCTGGAGAGTCCAAAATCAGACTCCCTTCTGCATAGAAACCAATCAGCTTCTAACCTCAGCTTGTTCAATGAAGCTTTGGCAATGAAACCTGGAAGCTGATTGGTTTCTATGCAGAAGGGAGTCTGATTTTGGACTCTCCAGCTTTAGTAAATAAACCCCACTGGGTCTAAGAAGGTATGTCAATGAAGAAACATTTGAAACAAAACAGTGTTTGCACAAAATTTTAATTATCGTATTTGCCGGCGTATAAGACGACTTTTTACCCCTTGAAAATCTTCTCAAAAGTCGGGGGTCGTCTTATACGCCGGTATACGGCATACTGACACTTTTTAGGGGGGCGGCGCGGTGCCGACGCTGCCCCCCCTTCCAACGGAAGGGACACTAAGTACAGGGGTGGGCAAGGGCTGTTTCTTACCTGGCTCCGGTCCCACGACGATCCGGTCTAGGAAGCGCGGCTGCTCCTTCAGTTCGGCCACTGGATGTTCGCGCAGCTGCTCGGCTCCGCCTCCTCATCGGTGATTGGCCGCCAGAACTGTAGCTCAGGAA
This sequence comes from Staurois parvus, assembly GCF_062004578.1. Taxonomy (NCBI): domain Eukaryota; kingdom Metazoa; phylum Chordata; class Amphibia; order Anura; family Ranidae; genus Staurois; species Staurois parvus. The sequence goes on from NW_028318157.1 coordinate 4,750,384, forward strand.
AGGCACACAGGCGGCCAATCACCGGCGAGGGGGCGGAGCCGAGCGGCCCCATGAAAATCGAGTGCAGGAGCAGCAGGTAAGTGTTCAGTGTAGAGGTGCTGCTGCAACCACATATGCTGGCTGCAGCAGCACCATACTAGAACAGGGTCAGCAAGTGTAATTGGTGTCAGTGGGAGGAATAGTGCCCCATCATTGGTGTCACTGATACCAATGATGGAGCACTATTCCTCCCACTGACACCAACGATGGGGCACTATTCCTCCCCCCCACTGACACCAATGATGGGGCACTATCCCCCCCCCACTGACACCAACAATGGGGCACTATTCCCCCCCCCCCACTGACACCAACGATGGGGCACTATCCCCCCCCCCACTGACACCAACGATGGGGCACCATTCCACCCCCCACTGACACCAATGATGGGACACCATTCCACCCCCCACTGACACCAATGTTGGGACACTATTCCTCCCACTGACACCAATGATGGGGCACTATTCCCCCCACTGATACTAATGATGGGGCACTATTCCTGCCATTGATACCAATGATGGGGCACTATTCCTCCCACTGATACCAATGATGGGGCACTATTCCTGCCACTGATACCAATGATGGGGCACCTATTCCCCCCACTGATACTAATGATGGGGCACTATTCCTGCCACTGATACCAATGATGGGGCACTATTCCTGCCACTAATACCAATGATGGGGCACTATTCCTCCCACTGACACCGATGATGGGGCACTATTCCTCCCACTGGTGTGCATTGGAAGAGGGGTAGTCTTATACGGCGAGTATAGCCCAAACACTACATTTTAGCAGGAAAAGTAGGGGGTCGTCTTATACGCCCAGTCGTCTTATACGCTGGCAAATATGGTATGTTTTCTTAACTACCCATTTTTATTTTTGCGACTAGAATGCATTTTATAGCTTTGAGAACTGCAATTTTAACTTCTCTGTCATAGAAAAAAAAGATAGAACTGATAAATATGTCTTTCTTTCTGCAGATTAGTGAAGTTGTTATCTTTTAATTTTCAGTAAAAATAATTGTTTAAAATTATAATTAAAAGAGAGGGAGGGGGAGAGAGACAGAATAGACTGGATACTGTTGTTTCTTAATTCTTTCTACAGTTATTTTGGCATAATGATTATAACCTTAGGAGATGACCTTAAACAGTATTTGCCTTGTTGTCTTTATGGATTTGTATATTTTATGTAAATTATGGAACAATCATTACAGCTTTTTGCTATTTTAACACACTAGAATTCCTTTCAAAAGATGTCAGTCTTTGCATTTTAAAATATAATTTCTTATTAAAGTGGTAGCAAAGTCCGAAAAAACCCTTCTCCCTGCAAGTTAAGGCCATAATGTTCTAGTATGCATTGCATACTAGCACATTATGAAAGACTTACCTTAAAACAAAGTATGAGTATGTAACTATGTAAAGGGCTATGCACACTTTATTTTTGTGTGTGCATGAGTGGTTGAAAATTGCATACAGAAGGAATTACTGATATTCAGTGATGTGCTGTACCTTCTTTCCCCAGGTCATTTTTAACAACTTTCCTATGACTGTAAACTGTGCATGTACAGTCATCAATATCCCATTTTTAAAAAATAAAATAAATGCAAAATGCATACCATTTCAAGGAAATATTCTGTTGGAGCATGCCAACTCCCTGAAACTGTCTACAGTTTAAAGTAGCTTTTCTCAACCTTCTCAACATAAAGGAACCCTTGAAATAACTTTCTGGTCTCAGGGAACCCCTGCTTGAAAAAACTATATCTGCAACTCATGATACATTAATGTGATGTACAGTGGGAAGAATATTCCTTACACTTGTGGTCATTGGAAAGAATTACCCCCTTACAGATAGATAAAAAGATCATTTGTGTCAGTAGGACCTTAACTGAGAGACAGACATGTTCATTGCTTAAGGAACCTCTAGCAACCTCTGGAGGAACCCTTGGGATTCATGGAACCCTGGTTGAGAAATGTCAGAACTTTAGCTCTGAGAAAATAATCAGTATATAATTTATGAAACAGGTGGGGATCTGGAATTAAGGAGATTCCCTAATAATTTTCAAAAATCAACTGATAATCTGAGTTCTTTATTTGCACTAATTTGAAGACAAAATAAAAAGCAATAATGTGCAAAAATATATTTTTATTAATAATAAAATCAGAGCAAAATTGTAATGAAATATAATAGGTGAGGATAAATAATAAACAATTCAAAATAACAGTACAATGATCTAATCCAAAAAAAAATGGTTAGAAATTCAAAACCAATTATTTTCAAATATTAATGAAATGGGTCAACTGTCTAGAAATGCAGCATAGGAAACTCTTATATAACTCAGCCACATATGACAACAGCTATGTAAATTGACCAGGTGATCTCTCTACAATCAGATATTCAAAGCTCAACGTGCACATTGGCATAAATTGATTTAGAATGCCATACACAGGCCAATCCAATCAGCTTAGAATCTATCTGAGGTCAAGCTCAAATGTTGCACTAAGTTGTTGACTTTGTCCTATATACCCAGCTAAACCATTGACTAGAAGCTGAAATTAGCTTCGGGAATATGCAAAAAAAAATAATTCTCCCTCCAGAGAATTGAAATGAAAATAATTTATACTGCAGTTAAAATGATTTCACATCAACTTTGGTCCTAACCATAACCGGTAACAGACTAATTGGTTTAGCTGGAGATATAACACTAACACAAACTGTTTGTAGAAAAAAATTAAGGTTATATGTTACCAATATGGAGTCTATGGTGTCAGTGATGTCAGCTTTCAGTCCATTCACTTCTATGTCTATCTGTTGTTTTCTTGTCTCCTGTCTTGTGTGTTCCTGTTTCTGTCCATCTCCTAAATTGTATCACCCAAAAAAACCTAGGCAGGCATAGCTTATCTCGCTTAATTATGATGTCACATTAGGTGTCATTTTCTTTCCTAATTATCTGAAGGGGGCAGTATAGGATTAGGAATCATTTTGGATTTCCCCTGTGTTATGTCAAGAGCTGACCTTTAATCCTAGCTTGTAAAAAAAAAACCTCTAAATTTTAGGAGACTGGTTAGAAATACTGGGATCCATGTCACTGAAAATAATGTATTACCTAAGTGGTTCTGGAGAAAGAGAAACAAAATCTACCTATACATCTTACAGACATTCCTTGAGGTCATTTTTACTGAACTTTCTTAATTATCTAACTTCTTCTATAGCATACAGACATTGTAATATAATGGATTCTTTATAATGTTGAAAACATAATATTCACAATATACCAATATGTATTAATATGCATTTAATCGTGAAACGTGTTGAGCTGGATCCCAAGTACCTCAGGTTGCTGCAACTCCTGACCAAAGGATACTGTAAAGAAGGCCTCAAATTATGAAATGTCATCACCAATACTGGTCAGGGGGCCTAGACAACCCGTGGAAAAGGCATAATAGTGTATGTCATTTGCAGAAAAATTTGTGCTTTTTAATTATGCATTTATGTCTTGTGAATAAAATATGTTAATTTTGAAGCAATTGAGTTTCTGTGCCTAAAAAGTTCATATTTCCTTGGTCACTACATTTGGTCATTAACAGGATGTTGCACAATTTATGATTCATATGTCCACAGTACCTCCCTGTGGTGACATATTCAAATTCCTAATGGTGACAAGGGAGGGATCTTGAACTGATTGACAGCTGCAGCTCTGTTCCTGTGTGCTGCATGGAGGGGGGGGTGTCCCTTCCCTCCAATCAGCTCTCAGAGCTCTCCTGACTTCTGTAGAATGTAATTTCAGCTCTCTGCTCCATTTTTTTTTAACAGATATAGAGAAGAGAAGACTGCAGACAGACAGGTACAACTTATGAGAAGGATTTGTCTCGTCCTGGCCAGTCACTTCACTTGGTATATGTAAGGGTTTACAACCACTTTAGATGGTTCCAAACATATCCTTAACCACATATTTGGTTTACGTGGAGTGTGTATATCACTTTGTTGCTAATAACTGATAAGGAAGTGTCAGGAATGGACTGGCCAGCAATGGTGGGACTCGCCTGCCTTATGGGCTGCAGTACCGGGGCTGGCCAGCGGGTGCTCCCAGCAATCAGAGACTCAACCTTGCAGCCAGCAAAACACCTGAAACTGCTTACACTGGTGTATTTAAGGGATGGCCAGACCTGCAGACTCTGCCTTGGTGTGTGTTTTTCCTGGGCCCTGTATCCTGTCCCTGCATCCTGTTCCTGTTCCTGTCTTGTCGCTGACCCTGCCTGATCTGACCTCTGCTGACTTCTCCTGCTCTGACCCCGGCTCGTTCCTGACCATCCCTCTGCCTGACCCACTGTACCACTCTGCCCGCTACCTGCTGAACCTGGCTTGTGACCCCGACCATTCTCCGCTTGCTCCCCCTGTACCTACCTGCCCGATTGATATTGACCCGGCCTGCCTGACGACGCTTGCACTGTATGTACTGTTATCTGTGGGTGGTTTGGTTTGGTTCGTTTGCACTGTGTTATGTTTTAGTATTGCACTGCGTTTATGTTTGTATTGTTAGTGTTAATAAATTACATTGTTTATAACATATCTGAAGTCTGCGTTTCCCTGCGTCAGTCACATACCTCTGGTCATACCCGGGAGCCCTGACATTACACCAAGGCCAATCCTGACCAGAAGTGGCTGCACAGGGAAGCCATCTTGGTTTGTTGATGGGAAGGATGGATCTTGATGAGGTTGTGTATTTATATCTGCTAGTGTTTGATGACAGAGAGTATGCTTATCAGACTCTGAGGGAGTATACCCGGGATGAACTGCTATAATGTATACGGCTCGCTCATGTTCTAGTAGATCAGGGCACAGAATTCTCTGAGGTGCAGCCATTGATTCAGATTTGTGCGGAGTTGGTTTCATCTGGTACCTCCGAATGCAGGGATGAATTTTTGCCGCCATTTAGTGCTGACCAGGTAGAGTCCCTGGTATGGTTATTAGAGGATGATGTGGATTGCTTCTTGGAGCATTATGCTGCATGTTCACCACAGGTACTAAGGGATTGTATAAATGCAGTGCAGTCTTTGGTCAGACAGGCTTTGTGTAAGCTCAGCTTTGTTCAACCCATACTGCAGACATGGACAGATTTGTTGCACCCAGCCTCAGTCAGCCTACAAAAACCCAGTCCTGCTTCTAATCTATTTCCTCAAAGCTCTATTCCTGCATTCCCAACAGCTCCTCCTGCCCTGCTATCTACCGCATGTCAGTACCCTGTTCCCACTCGCTGCACCTATCCTGCCTTTAACCCTGTAAAAAAGCCCTCTGTAGCAACTGCTCCCTCCTCTGTTTCATCCTCCAGCTCTTCTCTGTCTCCAGCTGCTCCATTCGTTTGCAGACCTGCGTTTACTTGCAGTGCTCCAGTAGTTAAAACCAGAAAAAAGCGGAAATTCTTTCCAACCAATACCATCCTGCCAGTATCCAAACCGGTCAGCCTGCCGTCTGAGAACCTGCCTTCCGTGGTTCAGCCTGATGCCTGTACGCAGCCTGATGCCTGTACCCAGCCTGATGCCTGTACTCGGCCTGATGCCTGTACTCGGCCTGATGCCTCTATTCAGCCTGATGCCTCTATTCAGCCTGATGCCTCTATTCAGCCTGAAGCCTCTATTCAGCCTGAAGCCTCTACTCAGCCTGAAGCCTCTACTCAGCCTGAAGCCTCTACTCAGCCTGAAGCCTCTACTCAGCCTGATGCCTCTACTCAGCCTGATGCCTCTACTCAGCCTGATGCCTCTACTCAGCCTGATGCCTCTACTCAGCCTGATGCCTCTACTCAGCCTGATGCCTCTACTCAGCCGGATGCCTCTACTCAGCCGGATGCCTCTACTCAGCCGGATGCCTCTACTCAGCCGGATGCCTCCATTCAGCCTGATGCCTCTACCCAGCATGATGAACTGATCCAGCCTGACGATCCTATTAGGCCAGTTGACGCGATGCCCGCTGTTGATCCGGAACGTGATCCGGTGCCCGCTGTCATGCCAGTTGACTCAGAGCCCGCTGTTGTGCCTGGTGACTCGGTGCCCACTGCCTTGCCAGATGACACGGTGCCCGCTGGCGAGCCAAATGACCTGATGCCTGGTGACCCAGTGCCCGCTGTCATACCTGGTGACCTGATGCCCGCTGTCGAGCCAGACAATCCGGTACCTGATGACCCGGTGCCCGCTGTCGTGCCAATTGAGTCAGAGCCCACTGTCGTGCCTGGTGACTTGGTGCCCACTGTCTTGCCAGATGACGCGGTGCCCGCTGTTGAGCCAAATGACCTGATGCCTGGTGACCCGATGCCCGCTGTCCAGCCAGACGATCCAATGTCTGACCCAGTGCCCGCGGTCATGCCAGTTGACTCGGAGCCCACTGCCTTGCCAGATGACGCGGTGCCCGCTGTCGAGCCAAGTGACCTGATGCCTGGTGACCCGATGCCCGCTGTCCAGCGAGACTATCTATTGTCTGACCCAGTGCCAGCGGTCATGCCAGTTGACTCGGAGCCCACTGTCGTGCCTGGTGACCCGGTGCCTGTCGCTCCGCCCGGGGGTCCGGCGCCCGTCGCCCCGCCTGGGGGCCCGAGACCTGTCGCTCCTCCTGGGGGCCCGGTGCCCGCCGCTCCGCCTGGGGGCCCTGATGCCCGTCGCCCCGCCTGGGGGCCCGATGCCCGTCGCCCCGCCTGGGGGCCCGATGCCCGTCGCCCCGCCTGGGGGCCCGGTGCCCGCCGCTCCGCCTGGGGGCCCGGTGCCCGCCGCTCCACCTGGGGGCCTGATGCCTGTCGCCCCGCCTGGGGGCCCGATGCCTGTCGCCCCGCCTGGGGGCCCGGCGCCCGTCGCCCCACCTGGGGGCCCGGCGCCCGCCGCTCCGCCTGGGGGCCCGGCGCCCGCTGCTCCGCCTGGGGGCCCGATGCCCGTCGCCCCGCCTGGGGGCCTGATGCCTGTCGCCCCGCCTGGGGGCCCGATTCCTGTCACCCCGCCTGGGGGCCCGGTGCCTGCCGCTCCTCCTGGGGGCCCGGTGCCTGCCGCTCTGCCTGGGGGCCCGGTGCCTGCTGCTCTGCCTGGGGGCCCGGGGCCTGCCGCTCCGCCTGGGGGCCCGGGGCCTGCTGCTCCGCCTGGGGGCCCGGTGCCTGTTGCTCCGCCTGGGGGCCCGGGCCTGCTGCTCCGCCTGGTGGCCCACTGCCTGGTGATCCGATGTGCCTCTGCCCGGAGTCCTGCCCGATGTGCCTCCGCCCGGAGTCCTGCCCGATGTGCCTCTGCCCGGAGTCCTGCCCGATGTGCCTCTGCCCGGAGTCCTGCCCGATGTGCCTCTGCCCGGAGTCCTGCCCGATGTGCCTTTGCCCGGAGTCCTGCCCGATGTGCCTCTGCCCGGAGTCCTGCCCGATGTGCCTCTGCCCGGAGTCCTGCCCGATGTGCCTCTGCCCGGAGTCCTGCCCGATGTGCCTCTGCCCGGAGTCCTGCCCGATGTGCCTCTGCCCGGAGTCCTGCCCGATGTGCCTCTGCCCGGAGTCCTGCCCGATGTGCCTCTGCCCGGAGTCCTGCCCGATGTGCCTCTGCCCGGAGTCCTGCCCGATGTGCCTCCGCCCGGAGTCCTGCCCGATGTGCCTCTGCCCGGAGTCCTGCCCGAAGTCCTGCCCGATGTGCCGCTGCCCGGAGTCCTGCCCGATGTGCCGCTGCCCGGAGTCTAGCCCGATGTGCCTCTGCCCGGAGTCCTGCCCGATGTGCCTCTGCCCGGAGTCCTGCCCGATGTGCCTCTGCCCGGAGTCCTGCCCGATGTGCCTCTGCCCGGAGTCCTGCCCGATGTGCCTCCGCCCGGAGTCCTGCCCGATGTGCCTCCGCCCGGAGTCCTGCCCGAAGTCCTGCCCGATGTGCCGCTGCCCGGAGTCCTGCCCGATGTGCCGCTGCCCGGAGTCTAGCCCGATGTGCCTCTGCCCGGAGTCCTGCCCGATGTGCCTCTGCCCGGAGTCCTGCCCGATGTGCCTCTGCCCGGAGTCCTGCCCGATGTGCCTCTGCCCGGAGTCCTGCCCGATGTGCCTCTGCCCGGAGTCCTGCCCGATGTGCCTCTGCCCGGAGTCCTGCCCGATGTGCCTCCGCCCGGAGTCCTGCCCGATGTGCCTCTGCCCGGAGTCCTGCCCGAAGTCCTGCCCGATGTGCCGCTGCCCGGAGTCCTGCCCGATGTGCCGCTGCCCGGAGTCTAGCCCGATGTGCCGCTACCCGGAGTCCAGCCCGATGTGCCGCTGCCCGGAGTCCAGCCCGATGTGCCGCTGCCCGGAGTCCAGCCCGATGTGCCGCTGCCCGGTGTGCCGCTGCCCGATGTGCCTCTGCCCGGAGTTCTGACCGATGTGCCTCTGCCCGGTGTGCCGCTGCCCGGAGTCCTGCCCGGTGTGCCAGTCTTTGATATCCTGCCAGTTACCAGACCCGGGCGGTGGAACATTTTGCCCAGCTAGGACTGTTTGGAGCGTCCTGAGGCCGCTCCTTGAGGGGGGGGTACTGTCAGGAATGGACTGGCCAGCAATGGTGGGACTCGCCTGCCTTATGGGCTGCAGTACCGGGGCTGGCCAGCGGGTGCTCCCAGCAATCAGAGACTCAACCTTGCAGGCAGCTAAACACCTGAAACTGCTTACACTGGTGTATTTAAGGGATGGCCAGACCTGCAGACTCTGCCTTGGTGTGTGTTTTTCCTGGGCCCTGTATCCTGTCCCTGCATCCTGTTCCTGTTCCTGTCTTGTCGCTGACCCTGCCTGATCTGACCTCTGCTGACTTCTCCTGCTCTGACCCCGGCTCGTTCCTGACCATCCCTCTGCCTGACCCTCTGTACCACTCTGCCCGCTACCTGCTGAACCTAGCTTGTGACCCCGACCATTCTCCGCTTGCTCCCCCTGTACCTACCTGCCCGATTGATATTGACCCGGCCTGCCTGACGACGCTTGCACTGTATGTACTGTTATCTGTGGGTGGTTTGGTTTGGTTTGTTTGCACTATGTTATGTTTTAGTATTGCACTGCGTTTATGTTTGTATTGTTAGTGTTAATAAATTACATTGTTTATAACATATCTGAAGTCTGCGTTTCCCTGCGTCAGTCACACACCTCTGGTCATACCCGGGAGCCCTGACAGGAAGTGTACAGAGTAGCATAGAGATCACCTTTGAACAATTATGGACAGCATAATAATAATCTTGGAAATAAACTGGTCAGATTGCCAAAGTCTTCATTTTTGTTCTGTGTCTGGATATACCTGTGTGGGAAGAGACTTATTTTTGTCACTCTTTAGCACAAATAAAAGTGGCCTGAAAAGCCCTAAATCTGACACTGGTGAGTGGACTGACCTTTTTGTGTTACTGAAAATCTGTTTACTGAAAGATTATTTTAAAATATTCCCAGTAAATTGTGTCTATTTAGAGAACGTGGATGGGGGGAAAATCCACCCATATCAACTCTTTCCTGCAAAGATAGGTAAGGAGTGTCTGCAAAGCTCAGAATTAGGTTTACTAACATATGATGTTCCCCTATCCAACTGCAATCAGCTGGACTGAGTATACACATAAGAGAGAGGAATAAAGCACTACTGACGGGGGCTATCCGCCTAAGGCTAGCCATACACGTTAGAAAGTGTTCATTCACACCAAGCGCACATCATTTTTGCCTGCTGGTGTCTGTTGTATAACAGGGGTGTAGGGGTGATCCGATGTGGTGTGGTGCACCATTTCAGCGGTGATCTGCATGGTTCTTGTGAAAATAAATGCAGGTCACTGCACATAGTGTAAAGGAGTACTAACATTTCAGCATGCATGGAGGAATATTTCCTGCCAAATATTGTATTGTAATATTTCAATCTGAAGATCGAAGCGCTGCCCTAAAGTATAATAGGTGCTACAGCCAATGAACTTTGTTGACCATGCCCTGGCTATCCCCTTCATCAGGGTTTAAAATATATAGAGTCTGCTGGTATGAACTCAAAACTATTCATTAGGCTCTGTATTGACAGAACTAGGTAACTTTTAACAGCTTGAACATTGTTTATACCAGCTGCTGCACATCACCAAGTTCTCTTAATGCAGAGTCTAAGTAACAGTTTTGAGTCCATAACAGTGGATTCCATAAATTGTAAGCCCTGAGGAAAGGGACAATGTGTGGTCCCCCAAAACACATTGGTTGTAGTACCTATTATACCTTATTTTAGACTTTAGTGTGGTGCTTCGATTGTCAGATTCAAATATTACTTTCAGGTTCCAAGGTTACTGTGACAGTTCTTCAGCTCCCAGGAGCAGCCTACACATCACCTAGTTGGCCCTTTGTGATACCACCAGTACAGTTTTGCCCAAAACACCAATAGCACAAAGTTATTATCTAAAGTTTCAGCACTCTCAATCTACCACTTCAACTATTGTATTGTGACAACCACTGCTCCTGAGGAATACTCAAACAGTGACTGGATCTATAACACAAAAAACAGCGCAAAAATTAAATACATAAAAATAATCACAAATAAATAAATGTCCGTGCAAAAATATATATATAATATTTCAAACATAAGTCCTTATTTTCCCAAAAGGATTTTCAAAACAATATTCCAAAATGTGCTTCCACCTAATCACCACGTGAAAAATAATATTGACCGCACTCACCAGATGGAGGTGAGTAATAAGCCTCATAGGATATAAGGGATCCTATAGCCCCTCAGGAGGTACTCAAATCGCCTTCACCCTGCTTAGATACAGCAATCAACTCCACTCTACTTCTCCATGGAATCCTCAATAGTGTGCAAGGAAAGAAAGGCTACATAGTGTAATACTGCCACTCAATACCATATAAATCAATAGAATAAGGACACTCACGTTTCAATAAAATAACAGGCCTTGTTTAATAGCCTCAAAGGCTTCAAAGGAACAAGTTTCCAAATTGTAAATATAGGGATCTCACGCTTTAAGGATCACTGTAGAGGATGACCAGCTTTCCACCTCAAAAATGGCTGCTTTAACCGCAAAAGTCGGCGTGTGTTCCAAATACCGGAAGTGACGTAGGCCAAGAAGACGGCAGACCAGAAGTGCGTCAATGCATTTCGCCCCACCCACAGGGCGTTTTCAAGACCAACTTGAAAGGTCTTGAAAACGCCCTGTGGGTGGGGCGAAATGCATTGACGCACTTCTGGTCTGCCGTCTTCTTGGCCTACGTCACTTCCGGTATTTGGAACACACGCCGACTTTTGCGGTTAAAGCAGCCATTTTTGAGGTGGAAAGCTGGTCATCCTCTACAGTGATCCTTAAAGCGTGAGATCCCTATATTTACAATTTGGAAACTTGTTCCTTTGAAGCCTTTGAGGCTATTAAACAAGGCCTGTTATTTTATTGAAACATGTGAGTGTCCTTATTCTATTGATTTATATGGTATTGAGTGGCAGTATTACACTATGTAGCCTTTCTTTCCTTGCACACTATTGAGGATTCCATGGAGAAGTAGAGTGGAGTCGATTGCTGTATCTAAGCAGGGTGAAGGCGATTTGAGTTCCTCCTGAGGGGCTATAGGATCCCTTATATCCTATGAGGCTTATTACTCACCTCCATCTGGTGAGTGCGGTCAATATTATTTTTCACGTGGTGATTAGGTCGAAGCACATTTTGGAATATTGTTTTGAAAATCCTTTTGGGAAAATAAGGACTTATGTTTGAAATATTATATATATATTTTTGCACGGACATTTATTTATTTGTGATTATTTTTATGTATTTAATTTTTGCGCTGTTTTTTGTGTTATTTATTATTGGTGGTTTTCACTGGTGCACAGCTGCATAATTGTATACTTTCTTTGATTGGCGCTGGGATTTTTTTAGTTTGTTAGTGACTGGATCTAATTGGTGGAAGTCACTATTCAATCATTTTCTGCCTGGCCTGTTCAGTTTTCAGATCGAATCTTGCCAGACCAGGTGGTGCTGACATGGCAGCCTATGCTTCAAACTCCAGTCAGTTCAACAGGAATCAGTGGAAATTTGAGCTGTGTATGGCCAGCATAACTCACTGAGAGCAGGAACAGGAGATGTATAGAAAACGTACATTCAGAGAAAACATGGGGAGGACTATTGTTCTTTCATAGCTCAATGAGCAAACAGGCAGGTGACACAGGAAATGGCAGCACCAGATAGTGGTGTCACTCCACTGGCCACACAGTGAGTATGAAGCCCATGCGATAGGTGACACGCATATGCCTCGCTAGAGCTGTGCATCTGGTGTACATGCCCAACATTTTTAGCTTTCATATTTTGCTGATGCAGCATCATCCCCCACTGTAACAGCCAGCCTCTATTGCAGCCAGCTTCTGGCTCTGCCAACTATTATGTTAGATGTTCTACACAGCCTTGAACTGTACATTTTCCATCACTCATCACTTCATTTTGGATGCTACACTGAACATTTTCTATTCTACATTGTGTCATTCTGAACATTTCATAGTACATTTCCTGCACCGCTTCATTCTGCATACTGTGCTGTGCATTTCCCAAATCACAGTGCATCATTCTGCATGCTGTGTCGTGCATTTCCCAAATCACAGTGCATCATTCTGCATATTGCCCTATATGGTTCCTACTCCACACCGCATCATCCTGCATGCTGCCCTGTATGGTTCCTACTCCACACCGCATCATCCTGCATGCTGCCCTGTATGGTTCCTACTCCACACCGCATCATCCTGCATGCTGCCCTGTATGGTTCCTACTCCACACCTCATCCTGCATGCTGCCCTGTATGGTTCATACTCCACACCGCATCATTCTGCACGCTGCCCTGTATGGTTCCTACTCCACACCCATTCTGCACCCACATTCCACACTGCTTCATTCTGCACACTGTGTTATTCTGCACATTCCTCATCCCACACTGTGTCATTTTTCACACTGCACTGTACATTTCTTATTCCCCACTACCTCATTCAGAACACTGCACTGTACATTTCTTATTCCACACTGCCTCATTCAGAACACTGCACTGTACATTTCTTATTCCACACTGCCTCATTCAGAACACTGCACTGTACATTTCTTATTCCACACTGCCTCATTCAGAACACTGCACTGTACATTTCTTATTCCACACTGCCTCATTCAGAACACTGAACTGTACATTTCTTATTCCCCACTGCCTCATTCAGAACACTGCACTGTGTATTCTAAATTCTACATTCCCCTATTCTGCAAGTGGTCCTGTACAATCCATATTGGCTATTGTATCATTCTGCACACTGCGATGTGCAATCCTTAGGCTACGTTCACACTAGCTTTGTCAGCAGGCATCAGACAGGCATTTGGGAAGAGTTTTTAATGCTTCTCAATTGCCTATAAAAATTCTGCACATGGCAGCACACAGTGCTGTTCACACAGAAGCGTTAGCGTCGCGTTGCATCACAGCAAAACTGACACCTTGTGTCGAGTCAGGAGGAGTTGAAGCCTCCCATTCAAGTCTAGGGTGCCGCTCCGGAAACGCCTGGCAGGCATTTGCGGTGCGGGTGCGACGTGGTTGCGACGTGGTTGCAACGCGGTTGCAAGGCAGTTGCGGAGCGTTAATACCATTTAACTTCATTATTGGAGTTTGTGGTGCAGTTTTAATGCAAACGCCTATCAACTGCCTCAAAACCAAGCATAGGGTGTTTTGGGAGCGTTTGGGGAGCATTTGAGGAGCGTTAAAAACGCTTCCCAAATACCTGTCTAACACCTGTCAAACGCTATAGGAGTGTTTGGCAAGACTTAGAAGTCAAGTGTGAATGAGCCCTTACTTTACACTCTGTGGATCGAATTCATCAAAACTGGAGCATACAGAATCTGGAGAAGTTGTACAAGGAAACCAATCAGATTCTATCTACAGCTTGTTCAGTTCTGCTTTGAAAATGAAAGCTAGAATCTGATTGGTTGCCACACACGACTGCTTTGGATTCTGGCTTCTCCAGTTTTGATTATTTTCCCTCTGTATGCTTTGTTGTACATTATAGACTGCATTTATTGTCTCAATTGCTAGTTGCTAAGAAGTGCCCATTTTTTTTTAAAGAAACTCTTCTCTAAGATAGGATTAGATAAAATGAAAGCAAATGTAATGGAATAGTTTAACTTTTTAAAAATGATTATTTGTCCCAATGTTAATGTTATGTGTCTGTGAGGGTCCCACTTGCGGCACAGTAAGTAAAGCATATTTTGTGGGTACAAAAAATCAAGCATATGTATGCAGCGTACACAAGGAGAAGGCTTTATTAATCACTTCATGTCTGGACACTTTCACCCCCTTCCTGTCCAGGCCAATTTTCTGCTTTCAGTGCTATGACAATTTGGCGGTCATGCAACACTGTACCCATATTAATTTTTTTAGCATTTTTTGAGACACATAAAACTTTATTTTGGTGGTATTTATTCACCACTGGGATTTTACATTTTTTGCTGAATAAATGAAAAAGTCCAAACATTTTGAAAAAAAGTGTTTTTCTTATAACGTTTTGCAAATAAATAATCTTTCTTTATAAATCTGGCCAAAATGTATTCAGCTATGTTTTTAGTAAAAAAAACAAATTGGTTTATAACCAAAAATTATAATTTTTAAAAACAAATTTTTACATTTTCATTTTATTTTTTTATATTATTATTTATGTTTGTTTTTACATACTGTCACCCTAGCAGTACAATGTCACCATAGTGACACTGTACTATTTGTGGGGGGTGATGAAGATTTTATTTTTTTTTAACACTGATTGCTTTTACACCCGTAAAGGCTGTAAAAGCAATTATTTCTCCTCTCTGGCTGCAATCTTGAGAAATACTGTGAGAGCTGTGATTGGTCACAGCTTGTCACATGGTACAAGGCTGTTGTGAATAGCCTAGTACCATGTGACCTCTGTGATCATTCACAGATTTCACAAGTAGTAAGCAATGATGTCAGGAAGTGACATCTTGCTTACTACTATTCATGTGATCACTGATTGGCCAATCAGTGATCACATGATCAACACCTCACACAGAGGTCCCGTACAGCGATCTGGAAGACACAGCGGGCACCGGATCGCGGTGCACGCGCTTCCAGGGAGCGCGCACAGGCAGGAAATACGGGAGGACGTTTATAAATGGTTACCCGCTCCTGCACTGCTCCCTTCCGGCCATTTATGTACATGGGCCGGACTGGAAGTGATTAAGCCATTACCAAAGTTGTTGCTGTCTGGCCACACCCACCTCTTGCCAGGGCATCCTAAATGGCACACTAACAATCCTAGCAATGCCCCTAATGACATTCCTTCTGGTATGGAGCAAGACTTATTGAAGGAACGCAAACTCCATGCAGGCTGACAACATTGCTTCTAATTGCAAGGCAGTAGCTTAGCACTATCAGCCTGCCACAGAAAATGCTGTTACTAACATGGATTTTGGGTTAACATACACTTTAAGAAAAGAATATGATATAAATAATTTATGCCGTGTATGCTGATTTTGTCTCATTTACCCCTGTGATCTTTTGGAATTCTTCCATTTATTTCCATGACAGTTCAGTGACACTTTTCATTTGATGGCAGTGGATCACAGTGCCTCAAGACAGCTTGGTCAAATAAGGCTAAGTTTCCACTTAAATTAGTCTATGTATTTAAAACTGAGATATGACACAGAATCACGCATGTCAAATGTTCCCTGAACCAGTTTGTGGTTATTGATTGTGCACTAGCAATTTCTAGATACTGATTTAATATGGAATAATGTAATTACATATTTTCTGTTCATTAGAATCAGAGGCCTTTCTTTGTTATCTATTTAAGCATTTACCGCTGACATTGCAAAAGTTAAGAAACCAGATATACTTGCAATTTCTTGCAATTTGCCTTAAAGCTAGTACAAAAAAAATGAACAAAATAAAACAAAATAAAATCTGTGATTTTTTTTTTTTTGTTAAGAAACTTTCCAGGCCACTGCCTCTGTTCTCAGCTACAGTACTTGTTCCTTTTTAAAGTTATTATTTTATATTATTTTTAGATGTTATTATTATACAGTATTCTGTCCTCGCTACATGTTTCCCTGTGTGTAACTCAACATGCAGCTAAACCCTCCTGTTCTGCAATAGGCCAGAATGAATGTAATTGTGAATCTTTTTTAACAAAACAGGGTGGGGTGAAACTTTTGAAGAAAACACAGATAAGAAGTACATATAATCAATGTAAGAATATACAAAAAATGCAACGAATAGTAAGGCTATAGATGGCAGAAGGTTAAAGCCTACCAGCAATGCTGCCTTTAGGGAATGCAAAGAGATTAAATGTTTAGTCCAGTGTGTATTCTGATAGCTGGATCCTTCTCTCCAAGTCTCTAAGGTGGAGTCTGAGCTCCAAAGATGCATCTCTTTCCTTTCTCTCAGAATTATAGGAATTTTTGTTAACTCTTAACTTTTATCTAAACATTCTCTAGCTTCAGTAAAACAGTAAAATTATTACCAGCTCCATATAGTGGTCAAATTTGATATTTCAGGTATGACAGGAGTAATATAATCCCCTGCTGGAGGCAGAACATACAGGACTTATGTAGTGCCAACAGTTTGCCCAGCACTTTAAAAAATGAAGAGAGACAGTACAGTTACAATACAAGAGGAATCAGATGGCCCTGATTGCTTGAGCTTACAGCACAGAATACGCCTTCTGGAGTGGCCCAGTCAGAGTCCTGACCTCAACCCGATTGAAATGCTGTGGCATGACCTTAAGAGAGCGATTCACACCAGACATGCCAAGAATATTGCTACACTGAAACAGTTTTGTGAAGAGGAGTGGTGCAAAATTACTCCAGATCGTTGTGCAGGTCTGATCTGTAACTACAGGAAACATTTGGTTGAGGTTATTGCTGCCAAAGGAGGGTCAACCAGTTATTAAGTCCAAAGGTTCACATACTTTTTCCTCCCTGCACTGTGAATGTTTACATGTTATGTGCAATTAAACCATGGCAACATCTAATGTTTGTGTAGTATTATGTTCAGCAGACTGTATTCTTCTATTGTTGAGACTTAGATGACGTTCAGAGCACATTTTATGCCCAATTCATGCAAAACTCCACGTAATCCCAAGGGGTGCACATACTTTTTCTTGCAACTCTCTCTCTCTCTCTCTCTATATATATATATAGCCATTTATAAACGCTATAACTTTCACGTAAACAGATACATTTACACATATTGGGATTTTTTTTAGCAAAGACATGTAGCAGAATACATTTTGGCCTAAAGTTATGACAAAATTTGACTTTTTTAATTTTTTTACTGGACATATTTAATAGCAGTCAAAAATTATTGTTTTTTTCTCAAAATTGTCGGTCTTTTTGCTTTTATAGTGCAAAAAAGTAAAACAGCACAGGTGATCATATACCACAAAAAGAAAGCAAAGAAAGCTCTATTCGTGGGGAAACAAAGGATGTGAATTTCATTTGGGTGCAGCATTGCATGACTGTGCAATTGTCAGGTAAACTAATGCAGTGCCATTATGCAAAAAAAGGCCCTGTCAGGAAGGGGGGTAAATTCTCTGAAGGGCAAGTGTTTAATATCTTTTGGCGTCAGTCCTGTGAGTATTCAGGACTGCAGCAATGGGTGTAGGATGATGTGATTATGATACAGAAGGAGTTATTTTAAGCTACTGGTTTGTTTTGGCCATAGGATAGGAAACTTAGTTTAACCATTAGGGATAAGACTAAGCTATCTTGGAAAAGAAATCACAACAGGGACTGGGACATCCTATCCTATAAGACTGGCAAATGTGTTTTAAATAGTTAACTTTATAAGCATAGCAGGTGATATTATAGTTTGTCCTAACCTCTGTCACTCTCACCTTTACTGGACCACTGGTCTGCATACAAAGGTGCAGAGAATTAGAAGTATATTTTTTTCCATTATTGTTCATTTAATTGTTCAGGAAAGCCCAAATGGACTGAGACTTTGTATTTGTAATTAAAGCCAGCCACAGATGATCCCATTTTCTTTCCTGCAACTACAGGTTGCAGACATACAACAATCGGATTGGATACAATCAGCCTGCCCATAGATGGTTAGAATATCGACCAGTCCCTGCTGAACCAGCTGAGATTCGAACCATCTATGGTCAGCTTAACACCTTCCAACCTAGTTTAAATTGAGAAAAGGAAAGGCGCAGTTAGGTGATATGAAGCTTTTTCATGAAGTTAGAAATGTTTCATGGACAACAACAAGCATTGATGGCAGTCAGAAGCTCTCTGATAATTAGAAGCCCTTCAAAAATTGATAGCACATATTATTGCCTGTTAGGGTAATCCTAAACTGCCCAATTCTTATCCAAGCATAGTGTAAAATGTAGGTTCAGGAACATTATAGGCAGGGGCGGACTGACAACTCATGAGGCCCCGGGCAATAGGGGATCATGGGGCCCCTATGTCCTTGCCCAAACTCAAAAAAGCCTATGAAAAAGGTACCAGGGGCATCTCATGGGGCCCCCTACTGACCCCGGGCCCTTGGGAAGTGCCCGAGTTTCCAAATGGTCAGTCCGCCCCTGATTATAGGTAAGTATTTGATAACCTGTTTCAGAGCAACTCTGATGGCTTTTTACAATGTAATTCTTATTTTAGCCAATGCCAGCTACAGATGACAAAACACTTACAAAATGACAGTACTATTTTAATACATTATTAAAGAGTCAGTCCATATTTATATAGTCTGACATTTAAGTTTTAGTAGGTGACAACAGCTTGAATTGCCCCTTTAGGTTCTACAACTCTTGCAGGGATTCTAAGTACAAACTCACTGCTTCGGAACTCCCACCTATTGTTATTGTTACTGTTTAAGTTTTGGATAATGTTTAAAATCCCTGTTAGGTTTTTGCTACTGTGTGGGGCTCCATAAGAGAGATTTCCATTCACTTAGCATAGGTTCACACTAGCCAATGCTTTTGTAGCACCCTCCTAGATAGGTGCTAGGGTAAGTGAATTTAGTTTGGCCCATTGTAGTCAGTGGAAATAGTTGTTCTGTCAGGCAAATGTAGTTTTGGTCTCAGTGTCTCACTGTATCCAATGGAGCTGGAATTTGTCTACATTGTAGTATAAGTGTTAGGGTAGGTAAATTCAGTTCTGGCTCACTGTAACCAGTGGAGCTGCAATTGATTGCTTTGGTCAGGTCTGTGTTCCATGAGGTTGCATGATTGTTTGATTCCCCCTGTTCACCTGGAAGAGTTCTGGGTATTAAAGGTAGGAAGATTCTAATCAGCAGCTTAATATTTATGTAACCCTAGCCCAGTGTTTCTCAACTCCAGTCCTCATGGACCCCCAACAGGTCATGTTTTCAGGATTTCCCTCAGATGAAACAGCTGTGGTAATTACTAAGGCAGTGAAACTGATCAAATCACCTGTGCAAAATAATGGAAATCCTGAAAACATGACCTGTTGGGGGTCCATGAGGACTGGAGTTGAGAAACACTGCCCTAGCCAATCTGGGGGGTTGTATTCCCTCCGTGGGCACTATTGCCATGTGTTTTAAAAGTGAAGGCCCCAGCTGGGAGGATAGAATGCCTAGAGTCACTGAAGGGCACTGAGAGCTGATGGAGGGGCTGCCATCTGAGGATCTGGTCTGGTACTACTGGGAGCAAGTGTGTGCAGGATGCTGGTAGGAGGCAACCATTTGTCCAGAGGCATTAGTAATTGCAGAAAAGGTTGAGTGCTGCTGCCACCTGTGACAGTATGAACGGCAAAGTGATGGATGGACGATATGTGTCACCTCACATGAGGTCATACTGTGAGGTGTAAGGTGGAGTCCACTCCGGGTTTTCGGGGCCACAATGGCAGAGGTGGTTCCGGACCAGAGTTTGGGCTCCACTGAGGACCACCAACAGGTGATATAAAAAGGGCAGGGCTGGAGCAAGGAGTCGCTCGTGGCCTGGGACTCAGAGAGGTATTCTGAGAGAGCTGTGTGTACACTATGCCTACAAGAAAAGGTTTGCTTTTGTTTTGTTTTTGTTGACAGGGAGAAGCCCTTCACCTCTGAGAGAGGAAACATCTTCTGTTTAGTTAGTGCCTGGATAGCAAGGGTTTATTTTGATGTTTTGTTTATTTTTGATATTTTCTGCAAACCTTTTAAATAAAACTGACAACCAGTCAGATTTTGACAAAAGCCTACTGTGCGGTCTACCTTTTTTGGCGGGCAACTTCCTGAGCAAGTGGGAAGATGGAGGAAATAATAAGAGCCTTACTGCAGGCCAATGCAGTACAACGGGAGACAAATCGCCAGTTTGCGGAGGCCCAACAGGCACAACATGAAGCCCAACAGGCACAACATGAAGCCCAACAGGCACAACATGAAGCCCAACAAGCAGACCGAGAGCTCCTTAAGCAGGTGGCCCAACACCTGTTAGAATTAAAGAAGGAATCTGCAGATCCGCTGCCAGGGGAGCAGAAAATGGCGCGGGCCAGCTATGTTTTGCAGAAAATGACACCTGCGGATGATGTGGAGGCCTACCTCACAACTTTTGAAAGGGTTGCTGTTTGGGAAGGATGGAAAAAGGAGCAATGGGCAGGACTGCTTGCACCATTTTTGAAAGGTGAATCCCAAAAAGCCTATTATGACCTGGAACCAGGGGATGCCCAGGACTATGAGAAACTGAAGGCTGAGGTCCTTGCACGCCTGGGCGTCACCATTGCAGTCTGGGCTCAGCGGGTGCATCAGTGGCATTACAGGGCTGACAAACCACCCAGATCTCAGATGTTCGATTTGATACATCTCTCTAAAAAGTGGCTCCAGCCAGAGGTATTGTCAGGCCCTCAGATTGTGGAGCGTGTGGTCATGGACCAATATTTACGTGCACTCCCTGCCACTTTGAGGAAGTGAGTCGGCCGTGGAGACCCTAAATCTGCAAACGAGCTGGTGGACCTGGTGGAAAGATATGCAGCCGCTGAGGACTTTTTTCATTCACCTGGGCCATACTCCAATGTCAATAGGGGTGGAAAACTATCCAGAAGATCCGGTAAGACTGTTCCATGGGCAAAAGGCTCAGAAAAAAACGATAAGACTATTGTGTCAGATAATGAGACTGGCCAAATAGGTCAGGAAGGTCCCCAAAGCCGTTTAGAGGTTTAGGTACTGAACATATCAAATGTTATCGGTGTCATGCGTTAGGTCATATTGCTGCAAACTGTCCTTTAAATGATGAACCTATGCAATGTGAAAATGCTTATTTAGGAAAACGCATGTCTCTTTTTGCACAGGTGGTATGTACTGCAGCATGTCAGAAACGCATGGAAAAGCAAATGTGTGTGATTGCCATTGATGAAAAGCCAGTAACTGCTCTGCTAGACTCGGGTAGTGTGGTAACCTTAGTCAGAAGTGATTTGGTAAACCCTGCAAGCTTACACCCTAGCACGATTGATTATTTGTATTCATGGTGATACACGTAATTACCAGACTGCTCTGGTGGAGATTGATACTCCCTGGGGCCCTGTGACACATTCAGTGGGAGTGGTGCCCTCCCTGCTTCATGAAGCCATATTGGGGAGAGATTTTCCCCATTTCTGGAAGTTATGGGATAAGGAGGGGAGTCAGGAGGACCGAGCTCCCCCTGCTGGGGAAACACTGAAAACTCCTGAACTCACTCCTGAATCCTTTGATGGCAGGGTGGAAGGGGAAACTGTGGGTGTGTCCAAGGAAGGTTTAGACCTTTTCCCTTTCTCTGTAATGGCTGGGGAGCAGGAGGAGTTGGATCCAACCCCAGACATTGAGGATACGGAACAGGAAATTATCTCGGGTTCTAGTGGGAGTGGACAGAATGTCGTGCCTGACCTGGAGGTCAGAAAGGAGAATTTCTGTACATAACAGCTGAAAGATTTTACTCTTAATAGAGCCAGAGAAAATATTAAAATGGTTGATGGTGAACCAGTTGAAAATGATGTAGGGGTGTCTTTTCCCTACATGGCTCTCAAAAATAACTTGCTATACCAAGTGGTAAAGCAAGGGGAGGAGGTGGTATAACAGTTAGTGGTCCCCAAACCCTTTCGCCGGATGGTACTAGCTTTAGCCCATGGGCATATAATGGGTGGACACCTGGGTGTAGAGAAAACAAAGGAGAGAATAACCCAGAGATTCTTTTGCCCAGGATTACATGGAGACATCAAAGCGCATTGTGAGTCATGCCCGGAATGTCAATATTCTGCGCCCTCACCCCATTTTCGCAGTCCGCTAGTACCTCTACCCATAATTGAAGTACCGTTTGAAAGAGTGGGCATGGACCTAGTGGGACCAGTAGTAAAGTCTGCCCGGGGCCATCAGCACATACTGGTGATACTTGACTATGCCACCCGTTATCCTGAAGCCATCCCTTTGCGTAATACCTCCGCTAAAAATATCGCCAAAGAGCTTGTCCGGGTGTTTAGTCTTTTAGGTATTCCAAAGGAGTTATTA
This sequence comes from Staurois parvus, assembly GCF_062004578.1. Classification (NCBI taxonomy): domain Eukaryota; kingdom Metazoa; phylum Chordata; class Amphibia; order Anura; family Ranidae; genus Staurois; species Staurois parvus. Next base: position 4,772,817 of record NW_028318157.1, read on the forward strand.
ACGGATCAGGGCACGCCATTTATGTCTAGAGTTATGAAAGAGTTATGCAAATTGTTCAAAATCTCCCATCTCTGTACCTCGGTCTACCACCCACAAACCGATGGGCTTGTGGAAAGGTTTAACAAGACCCTTAAGAATATGTTAAAAAAGGTGGTGGACAAAGATGGGAGAAATTGGGATTTTTTGCTACCATATCTCATGTTTGCTATATGAGAAGTACCTCAGGCATCTACAGGATATTCACCTTTTGAATTACTGTATGGTAGACATCCCAGGGGATTGCTAGATGTTGCCAAAGAAACCTGGGAGACAGAGTCCACGCCCTATAGAAGTGTCATCGAGCATATCTCACAGATGCAGGATAGAATCGCAGCTGTCATGCCACTTGTTCGGGAACACATGGAGCAAGCCCAGGAGGTCCAGAGAAGGGTTTATAACCGGGGTGCCAGGATCCGTACCTTCAACCCTGGGGATAGAGTGCTGGTGCTAGTCCCCACCGTAGAAAGTAAATTCCTCGCAAAGTGGCAAGGTCCCTTTAAAATTAGGGAGAAAGTGGGGGAAGTAAATTATAAAGTTTACCAGCCAGGAAAAAGGTAACCCGAACAAATCTATCATGTTAATCTCTTAAAACCTTGGAAAGACAGGGAAAGTTTGTTGGCAGTACCAAGCCCCCAAAAGGACGTGGTTCCCGTGGCCCCTCAGGTACCTATAACGGAAACCTTGTCAGTAGCCCAACAAAATGATGTTAAGGAGTTTGTGAGGAAAAATGGAGATTTCTTCTCTCACCTACCTGGACTGACGACTGTCATACAGCATGACAAAGTTACCCAGCCCGGGGTCCGCGTAAATGTCAAGCCCTATAGAATCCCCGAGGCCAGGCGGGAAGCGGTGGCAAAGGAAATAAAGGACATGTTAGAGTTGGGAGTGATTGAGGAATCTCAAAGTGAGTGGTCGAGTCCCATAGTGTTGGTCCCAAAACCAGATGGAACAATTTGTTTCTGTAATGATTTCAGGAAACTGAACAGTGTGTCTAAGTTTGATGCGTACCCGATGCCTCGGGTGGATGAGCTCATTGACAGGTTGGGAACAGCTCGGTACATAACCACCTTAGATTTAACCAAAGGCTATTGGCAGATTCCTTTAATGGAAGCTGCAAAAGAAAAGACGGCATTCTCTACCCCCGAGGGGTCCTTTCAGTATAAGCGGATGCCGTTTGGTTTACATGGTGCTCCGGCATCATTCCAACGAATGATGGACAAAACGCTAAGACCACATTGCCAATATGCAGCTGCCTATTTGGACGATGTCGTCATCCACAGTCCAGACTGGGAGTCTCATTTGTCCCGCTTGCAAGCGGTAGTAGATTCGCTGAGGGAAGCAGATCTTACCGCCAACCCCAAAAAGTGTGCCATAGGCTTGGAGGAGGCCAAATATCTTGGCTACATTATTGGTCGAGGTCTCATTAGGCCTCAGATAAATAAAATCGAGGCAATTCAAAAGTGGCCCCAACCGGTAAATAAAAAGCAAGTCCGGGCATTTCTTGGGATCACAGGATACTACAGGTGGTATATCCCCAATTTTGCCACCATTGCAGCCCCACTTACAGATCTGACAAAAGGCAGGGGGTCGGTCATGATTAAGTGGAATCCTGAGGCGGAGACCGCATTTCAAAGGCTGAAACAAGCTCTCTGTGCCCAACCTGTGCTTGTGACCCCCGATTTCACAACAGAGTTTGTGGTACAGACTGATGCCTCTGACGTGGGACTAGGTGCTGTGCTGTCCCAAATCAGAGATGGGGAGGAGCACCCCGTGGTCTTCCTAAGTAGAAAGCTCAACAAACATGAGAGAAACTATGCCATTGTGGAGAAGGAAGGTTTGGCCATCAAATGGGCCTTGGAGGCCCTGAAATATTACCTGTTAGAAAGACAGTTCAAGTTGGTTACTGATCATGCCCCGCTCAAATGGATGTGCGATAACCAGGAGAAAAATAGCCGAGTGACAAGGTGGTTTCTTGCGCTACAAGCGTTCAGATTTACGGTGGAACACAGAGCGGGGAAACTGCAAACCAATGTAGATGCCCTCTCCCGGGTCCATTGCCTGGTTGGGACAGTTGCTCAGCCGCAGGGGCTTGAGCAGAGGGGGGGGATATGTGACAGTATGAACGGCAAAGTGATGGATGGACGATATGTGTCACCTCGCATGAGGTCATACTGTGAGGTGTAAGGTGGAGTCCACTCCGGGTTTTCGGGGCCACAATGGCAGAGGTGGTTCCGGACCAGAGTTTGGGCTCCACTGAGGACCACCAACAGGTGATATAAAAAGGGCAGGGCTGGAGCAAGGAGTCGCTCGTGGCCTGGGACTCAGAGGTATTCTGAGAGAGCTGTGTGTGTACGTACACTATACCTACAAGAAAAGGTTTGCTTTTGTTTTGTTTTGGGTGACAGGGAGAAGCCCTTCACCTCTGAGAGAGGAAACGTCTTCTGTTTAGTTAGTGCCTGGATGGCAAGGGTTTATTTTGATGTTTTGTTTATTTTTGATATTTTCTGCAAACCTTTTAAATAAAACCGACAACCAGTCAGATTTTGACGAAAGCCTGCTGTGCGGTCTACCTTTTTCCCAGGGAAGGAGATCCCCCACTTGAGCTAAACCCCACACACCCCTCCTGTGTTAGAAGGTCAGATGAATGTTTGCCAAGGAGATGTGTCTAGTAGAGCATAGTCTAATTCTTTGTGAAGGGACTTTGCTTGGACTGTCCACTGAGGAAGATTTAACCTCCTCAATACTGCTACTGCAGATCCTTTCCAACATCTGCTCATACAGGGACTGCACTCTGTTCTAAGAAGCAAGTTCAGTTGTTCTCATGTTTATTACTAGGATTTATTGGAGTGCCCCACCACTTCCCACTCCTATCCAAGTTCAACCTTTATTAAAGCATCAGAAAATCAGGCAACCTGAGGCTCTCCAGCTGTTGCAGGACTACAAGTTCCATCATGCCTCTTCATGTCATAGCTGTAACTGTCAGTTTTTTGTAATGTTGCAATGCCTCATGGGAAATGTAGTTCAACAACAGCTAGAGAGCTGCAGGTTGCCTACCCCTGCCCTAGACTGTTTATTAAGCCAATGGAGTAACTGTGTGTGTTTGCCTGGCTGCGGGGCAATTGCCAGAAAAGACTTGGGAACATGCAAATTTGTTACTGGGTTATTGGGTTACTGATAAACTTTAAAAAGTGATCAGTGGTTGAACAGTTTTCAGAGCTTGATCTTCTTGCCTCCTAAATGCTGTGTATTTTTAAAAGACTGTTTATCATGAGCCAAATGTTCCCCAACCACAAACCAGACATTTGGGCAGCACAGTGGCTAAGTGGTTAACACTTCCAGCTGGTAACACTAGGGTCATCGGTTCATATCCCAAGCATGGCACTACCTGCTTAGAGTTTGTATTTTCTCCCTTTGCCTCTGTGAGTTTCCTCCCACATTCCAAAGACATGCTTATAGGTTATCTGATTCCTGTCTAAATTGTCCCTAGTATGTGTATGTATGAATGTGAGTTAGGGACCTCAGATTGCTGGTTGAGGGCAGGGACTGATGTGAATGTATAATGTGTATGTAAATTGATGCCGCTATGTAAGTACCTGAAATAAATAATATTAGATTGGTTCACGGTTGCAGTGCAGCCCTATTGACTTGAATGGCCAAGTTTGACAGGCAGTGCAGCTTGTCAACTAGACAGGCCATGCTAAATGGGTCACAGCTGCAGCCTTTGAACAGACTCTTCTGGCTGTTGTTTATTCCTTAGGTGGGCGGCCGGGGGTGGTAAAACCACAGCTGCCTGTTTTTACTGTGCCCTGGCTGTCCAATTGAAACAGGCTTTACTTTCACTGTTATGATGGTTTCCCTAGACAGCAAGTGAAAGAATATCTGCAAGAGGGACATATACAGAAAGAAAACATTTATGAGGGTTCTAGCCTTCCATAACATTTATTGTCCGGTAAAAATGATATCACAGTTAGAGTAAAGGAGGGAAAATCCCTCTGACACAGTCCTACGTTGCAGTGGAACCTGCCAGGGGTTCTAATCTTTCTCCACTCTCTCCAAAGCTAAAGAAAAATAAGTTTAGGTTTTACACCCTTTTAAAACCAAAAGCAAACATTTATTATATTGCAGTTTAACAATTCTTAGATGTGATGGCTACATTTGTTTTCTTTGCTAGGCTTTCTTTCTTCTCATTTCATCTGGTGATCCAGGCAGTAAGTCTGTTGTTCTTTTCAAAAGAACAAGCTCTCCTGCAGAATGTATTAGTTACAGAGGTGAGACAAGCCATTTAACATTGACAGGAGTGCTAACAATGATCAGCTTCTATTTATTTATTTATTTATAAAACCTTTTATCCCAAAAAGTAAAACAACTGTTTTCCTTAACTGCTTATAATAGCTGGAATTTGGCTTCAATGTGTTAGTGTGTCTAAATCTGCTAGTATAACTAACACCCCCCCAGACTGACAATGCTTCTGTCCAAAGGTGCCCCCTGTGCTCATTTATCCAAAGTGGGGGCACTCTACTACAGAAGGTATGTTACCAGCCAGATCACCAGGTGAAAAGAGAGGGAAGAAAAGCCGAAGGAAAGAAAACTGAAGCAGCCACCACAAGCAATGACTGGTAAACTGCAATATATGACATTTTTTATTTTGGGTAAATGCTGCTTTTATTGCTTTTATTGCTGATTCTTTCATTTGTTTTACATTACAGAAACAGTGGTAGTGAAGAAGTATAATGACTCTAAAACAGGGAACAGAAAACTGCTCTATCCCTTCTTTAAAGGCTGATTCACCGCTCCGGCAGCTCTCTGCTCCCAAATGCAGTAGGGGACAGTGTGGTGCACGATTCCGCGCATCACATGGATCGCTTTTTTTTTTTTTTTTTTTTTTTTTTCACTTCACTTCATTAACGGCAATGTACAGCAGTGCAATGTGCTACATTGCTGTTCATTGCCGAATGATTCAGCATGGTATACTGTGATAAAATGCAACATGTCTGTATTTTATTGCAGCTATTGCATTGCAGTGTGAATGAGACACAGAAAACAATTGTTTCCTGTGTGTCCTTGCGGTGAGAGATGTTTTACATTGCAGAAAAACACCTGTCGCCACAGTATTCAACTCTGTGAAAAAGAGAACACACTCCCTAATTACATAGAATTACATCATTTCAAGCTGGATAGTGCTGCAAAATAAATGTGCAATTAAAACAATTCTATTAACCTATGTTAAAATAAAATCTATTTAACCACTTCAATACCCGGCACTTTCACCCTCTTCCTGCCCAGACCAATTTTCAGCTTTCAGCATTGTAGCACTTTGAATGACAACTGTGTGCTCATGCAACTCAGTACCCATATCAAATTTTTTATCATTTTTTTCACACAAGTAGAGCTTGTCCTTCTTTGATCACCACTGGGTTTAAAATTGTATTTTGCTAAACAAACAAAAAAGACCGGAAAACGTTTTTCTGTGTTTCTGTTATAACATTTTGCAAATAAGTAATCGTTCTTCATAGGCCAAAATGTATTCTGCTACATTTTTTTGGGTGAAAATAATCCAAATTAGTGTATATTATTTAGTCTGTAAGAAAGTTATAGATTCCACAAAATATGGGATATATACAGTATGTGAAAATTGATCAATCCTGATGTACTGATGGCCTATCTCTTTTCTTGAGGCCGGAAAATGCCAGAACAGTACGAATAACCCTCAAATGACATTTTTGGAAAGTAGGCAGTCCAAGGTATTTAGTAAGAGGCATGGCAAGTTTTTTGAAGTTGAAATTTTTTTCTCACAATTTTTTGGAAAATGAATACATTTTTAAAAATTGTTGTTTTTTTTACATAATGTCACCAGTGCAGTACATCGTCATCATATAACTGGTGTGGTAGGTATTGGGGATACTGACTGGTGACAGTATGCAAAAAAAATATTTTTTTCCAATGTTTTAAACATTTTTTTCTTATTTATTACATTATTTTTCTTTTTTTTTCTTTTTTTTTTTTTTTTAACATACTGTGACCAGCGCAACACAGTGTTACCATAGTAACACTGTACTATTCTGGGGAATTGAACATGATTTTTTTAAATTATACTTTATGATTGCCTATACCAGTGAATTTTACTACTATTGATCCATTCAGTATTTACTATTGTTAGCTGTGATTGGTCACAGCTAATCATATGGCACATAGGCTGTAATTGGTCCTGTCTGGACTAATAACAGAGATCACAGTGACCAATCACAGAGATGAACACAATAGTACACAATGGATAGCATTAAATATTTTTTGTCTGAATATAAATCTATGTTTGTCCCAGCAATGGAGGATCAATGAGGGGGGGGGGGTTGAATATGGGTGTAATATGTAACATATTACTAAAAGTGCACTTTTCCTTTAACACTAGATCCCCAGAAAGATATCTGAAATCAGAGGGTGAATCAATTAGTGTCCATCCTGGATAACATGCATTTCATGTGGACATGTCTTTAACCATTTGCCGCCCGGCCAATGGCCGTTTGGTGGCTTCAAAAGTGTCTCTGCACTCCGGGTGCACGCCATTTGGCGTGCTCCCGCACATGCGCAGTTTGCGCTAATGCAGAGCGGCGCAGCAGTGCGATCTGTCACCGGCCGTGCACCTCGGACACGGCCGATGACAGATCCGAGTACCGGCTCCCGTTGCTGGTACCATGTGACCTGCTGTGACCAATCACAGCAGGTCACATGACAGTTGTATACAATGGATGGCTTCATTCATGATGCCATCCATTGTATACTAGTGCTTAGCTGTGAATGGTCACAGCTAATCACATGCACATGTCATGTGATTAGCTGTGACCAAATCACAGCTAAGCACAAAAAAAAAAAAAAAAGCTGAATGAATCGATTTCATTCAGGTAAATGCTTGCTTATAGCAAAGTAATTCTTTGCTATAAGCAAATTGTGTGTAAAAAAAAAAAAAAAAAAAAATACTGATCACTTCCCCAAAGTAGTACAATGTTACTATGGTAACATTGTACTACTTTGGTCATAGTAAAATATGAAAAAAAAAACTAAAAAAAATGTAATAAGAAATTAAATATAATAAAAAAAAATTTAAATTAAAAAAAATATATATATTTTTTTTTCATACTTTCACCAGTCAGTGTCCCTGTTCACCACCATGCCAGTTATATGATGACGCTGTACTGCACTGGTGACAGTATGTAAAAAAAAAATAGTGAAAATAACTTTTTTAATTTTTTCATTTTCGGAAAAATTATGACAAAATACAACTTCAAAAAACTCGCCATGCCTCTTATGAAGTACGTCGGACTGTCTACTCTGCAAAAAGGGGTCATTTGGGGATATCTGTACTATTCTGACATTCTTGGACCTCAAGAAATTAGATTGGCTGTCAGTACTTCAGGATTGATCAATATTCAGATCTATGCCATAGTTTGTGAACTCTATAACTTTCCTACAAACTAAAAAATACATCCTAATTTGGGTTATTTTCACCAAAGACATGTAGCAGAATACATCTCGGCCTAAATTTATGAAGAACAATTATTTATTTGTAAACGTTTATAACAGAAACAAAGAAAAATGTGTTTTTTTTTCAAAATTTTTGGTCTTTTTTTGTTAATTTAGCAAAAAATAAAAACCCCAGCGGTGATTAAATACCACCAACAGAAAAGCTCTAGTTGTGTGAAGAAAATTATAAAATTTTAGTTTGGGTACAATGTTGTATGACCGCGCAATTGTCATTCAAAGTGTGAGAGCGCTGAAACCTGAAAAATGGCCTGGGCAGGAAGGTGTAAAATTGCACGGTATTGAAACGGTTAATCATCTATAGCATTTCTAAATCTGCCTGCCTATTACTGTAGTAGTCTGTATTGGGTTCACATCCTGGAAGTGTGAGCTTTCTGTCAAGTCTTTTATCTATCTTTATGACATGTAGGAAAATCTGTAATCCTGTAATCCTTGACAAGCTAACATGAATGAAATTGCTGGAAAATATCTTCTAAGTGTCCCAGCAAATAGTGGTGGCACAGAGATGTGTTTAGACAGAACTGTAAAGAGAATGCACGGTGTATTTCAGCAAGCGCATATTTAGTGTAATAATTGCACAATTTACTGTACAGGTTTTTTTTATATGACATTCACATTTTTACAAACTTTTTTTCCATATTTGTATTGTAAAAAACCATAAGATGATAAACCATGAGAGGGGACTCTCAGTACAACTACTTTTTGTTATAACAACTTGTTGAGATACGATATCAATCAGACACAGAGTGTATTATTTATTATAAGTTGTCCAGTTCTTTGACTTTCATTATGGCAAAGAGCAGTAAAACACAACCACTGTGCAGGGGGAAGAGTATTGTTTGTAAGGATCAAATATAGCTCCCCCAAATGCATATATAATTGTATACTATACCAGAAAGAAGAGTATTAAAACACGAAGACATGTTGACGAGATTATTTACATAAAACTGGTCACTTTTGCTTGTTAGAGCATAACTAAACCCATCTCAAAAGCATACTCAAAACAGTTATATCCAAGGCATGCAGTAAATGATAACTGTTACATTTGGTTTGACTTTTAGCTGAATTGTCAGTCATCAGATGGCTGGTGTCATGACTGATCACATGCACAGTTCTGTGGCAACTTCAGATCAAACAGAGGCTTAAACCGGCCATACGTGGTTACAAATTTGTCCAGTTCAGCAGTGATCAGCTGAATTATGATCCATGTATGGAATAGTTGGTTGTAGAAAAGGTTATCTATTGGTGGACTTGTCTACAACCAGCCTGTAGGGTTTTCCCCAAATGATCAGTGCTGTTGGCCATAGCCGGCAACACTGATCATTGTACTTTGCCAACGAATAAGTCTCCTAGCTGGCAGAATACAATAGCTCAGTGGAAATGACGGGGGATATTCGTTGTGAATGGAGGAATTGGAATCACGTATGCCCTGCCTAAGAAGGAAGCTTCTTTGGCTGTAAAGGATAGGAGGATTTGGTTCTGCTTCACTCTAAAAATATTTGAAAGACTATACATTCCCATGATATACTCCTGAAGCAAAATTAGTGGAATTATTATTCAGTGATAGATTGCACACACGTTACATAATAGTATAGCAGGAACACTATCAGCATCATGTATGTATTGACCAGACCACAGGTTCTCAACAACTTTTATATGTAGCTCAAGGGATAATACCAATACGTTTAGGGTGTGCGTCTGCTTCATGTAGTAAATGTATCGTAAAAGGTTCAAGTTTAAACATAAAATCAGTCATAGATGCAATAATGGCACATTTGTATTTTGCTGTTTGCATTAATACACATTTGCATGTAATTAGGGGGGACTGTTAATGAGGATATCAAGAGTTATTTCATATTATATGAGCCATACTATGGGATAGTTGGTAAACTTTGTAGCCTGCATAGCTGCCAAATGTTTGCTCTCTACTCCATTATATGAAAAAGCAGCCATCAAAAAGAGTGAACAGTTTACAGCCCAATTCCTTCTAAATATGCCCCTCGACCCCCTCTGTTCTTTTACGAGTGTTTTCTTTTAAGCACTGTATACATACTGTTTTGCAAAGCATCGTTGTCCAGTCTTATGATTTCACAGGTCCTCTTCTTCTTTAACTTCTTCAAGCAGTAGGTAGGTCATGAATGCTGCAGAGAGCTGTGCCACGTAATGATGTGCAGCATTGTCCCATGAAGCCAGGATGGCTTGAGGAAGTACCCCCAAGGGTCCTGGATCTCATGAACTCACTGGAAGTGCTGGCCATCATTCAGCTGGAAGTGGACTGGCACTGGACTGCAGAGAGATGAGTGTGTGGAGGAAATTTGACTAATGATGAGTCTGTGGAGGACAATGACTAATTATTTAAAAAAAAAAAGAAAAACAACTTTAGCTGGAATTGGACTTTTAGCTCAGCCAGCTAGAAAAATGTCCTGGAGCTTATGCTGACAGTAAAATAAATAAATTTGTTATTTTCTGAAACAGGAGAGTGAAAAATCTGGTGCAGCTCTGCAGAGAAACCAATCAGCTTCCAGGCCTTATTGGCAAAGCTTAATTGAACAATCTGAAGTTAGAAGTTGATTGGCTGCCATGTACAGCTGCACCAGATTTTGAGTATGCCAGTTTTAGTAAATCCCCCCTTTGTGTGCTTTTTATCAACTCCTAGCACAAACCCACAAATTGCTTGCTTGGAAACATATTTAGCTAAACAGTTCAGTACACACTTTCTTGTTCATTATGGTTAGCTTTGTGGTGTGCTGACCTATGAGTAGCATTGCACATTTGGGCCATACCTACCATTCATGTAAATTACATCATCTACAGCACTAGTGGCACACCAACAGTAACATGGATTTTGTGTAGCCAACACTTGTGTAAACAGTTGTCAATCAGGAGCCTTCAAGGGATTCAGGTGCAAACTGAATGATTCTTTCATTATTCAAGAGTGGCTTTGATTTTCCTACTTGGTTTAGGGTGGAAATCACCTTTATGTGCTTTATAGTGACAGGCTTACAACAAGCTGTCCCATGATGCCAGCATACCAAAAAAAGGCCGCGAGTCAAACTATACTAAAATTTGTAATCGAGAGGGGCAGTAAGTAGGGAAGTACAATGAACAATTTCGATGTTCCTCAGGGCTCAATACAGCCAATCAGTGCAGAAAACCCTGTGCCTTGAAGCAGCAGTGTGTCTTCACATATATTTTTAAATGTATGCAAAAAAAAAATATTCATTCTTAATCATGGCGGACCGACCCTTCGGGCACTGCTTTTGGAGGTAGGACCTGTTCTGAACTCCTGAGATCTTCCCCAATCTCTGCTACACCTTCCTGCTAAGTATCTGCTCACCATTACACAGGGACAGCCTCAACCTCTCACTTTATACCACCTCCTGTGTCTGTGAGCTGCTGGGGCACCTCAGGTCCCAGCATGCCAGGAGATGGGGGCAGCAGCAGTGTGTTGGATCAAGCTGATTTTTAGATGAAAAGTGGCAGTGTGTGTGTGTCTGTCTGTGTGTGTATCTACCAATCGACTTCTGTTGAACAGACATGTTGGGAAAAAAGCCACTTGATCAGTTGCCAACTGTCCATACATGTCCACAGGAAAAATATGTCCATAAAAAGCCACCCGTTGCCATTCTGAATCAGCCAAACAGTGAACTGCTGAGCTTGGCCTCAGCTATGGCAGCAGGGCAGGTCTGGGTGTGCAGCTGTGTAGTGACTTCATGACACCCATAAAACATAGCTTTTATTCACGTCCCACTGCCCAATCTGAGGCTGAGCACAGCAGCGCACACGCTGTTCAGAGCCAAGTGGATTTTTTTAAAGCCTCTTTCCGCCAGCCACCTGCTACATCAAGGACCAAGGTGAAGAGGTGTGTGTAAGGGGACACTGATGTAGGGGGGCTTTTCTGTAAGGTGGCACTCTGCTGCAAGTTGTCACTCTGATGTAATATGGGGCTCTGATGTAAGGGGGACTCTGGGGGCTGTGCTGTAAGTTGGCACCTCCGGAGCTCTGCTGTAAGGTGGTACTCTGGGGGTTGTGCTGCAAGATGGCACTCTGGGGGCTTTGATGTAAGATGGGACTCTGCGGACTGTGATATATAGGGAGAATTCTGAGGACGTATGTAAGTGAGGATTCTGATGTGAGCGTGGCGCTCATCCTGACTGCTGCACTCTATATGTTGTTTTGTTTGTTACTTACTACTGATCCCTGCACATTATACTGTACGTAGATGACCCAATGAAGTTCTTCTGTAAGACATGCCCAGTTGGACAGAAATATCCTTTTTTGTGCATAAAAACATTGAATGGAAATGTTTATTATAAAAACAAATGATATTTTGACTGAGTGTCTGTGAGACTGTCAATTGTCATACAGTAATTAGTATTTTGTGGGTAAAAAAACTGTGGTATATGTGTGCAGTGTATACAGCAGACACAGATTCTGTCCAGTCCTCCTTTAAAACTCACCCACTGAACATGCCCATTGTTCGCCATGGTGCACTATGCGCGCTGGTAGGGGCCCCAAAGCACTACTTTTCCCAGGGGCCCATGATTCTATTAAGGTGGAACTGCCCAGGAGAGGCTCCTGGTCCCTTTATTTGGTTGCCAGCTTTAAGTCTCCTGCCACACTGCATGTCACCAAGTTTGGTGCCTCTCCCTCCTATATGAATGTTGCCTCATAAACATGGTTGCTGCACGGTGGCCAAAAAAACTGGACCCCATGATCTTCTATTGCCTGGGGGCCTCATGAGTTGTCAGTCTTCCCTTGTTCTTAATAAAGCTAGAGAAAAATTCAAGATTAGCTTCAGTTTTTAAACAGATCCATTCAATAATTTTTACACATTTTTGCTTTTTTAGAATCCTTTTACTATGTCTCCTAGAATATAATCTGCTAAAAAAATACCTTTGCTTGATGGACTATTTCTAGGGAACTTATATTGCCCATGTGGTATATTGCTTTAATTACAGTAAGGATGCCCAGGTACTAATTGTAAGGGTGTATTACCTGATTGTTTATTATAATACATTATAGTTGTGACAAGATTAGTTTAATCTACATTGTATATGCAATCCTAATCAAGTAATTTGATTTCATGCTCTTGCGCTTCTACTTTTCATTTATCCTAATTACACTAATATCAGGGTAATTAACATACTACATCACTATTTTGCTTTTGTTTACCCCTTCAGATTAACATTATACTGGAGACATATGTTAATATTTGAAAACACACCTTGATAGTGGATGAGTGTTGTCTTTACCTACAAATATATGGCAAAATTTGTAGCAAACTAAAAACAGGCCAACATTTAAAATTCAAAAATTCAAGTATGTGCAACCACCGTCTGGAGACCAGAATGGCTCACAACAAAGTATGTCACCAGTACACCAAGGATCTCCGTTTACGATCCAACTCTTTATTAAATGATCACATCACAACAAAGAACAACGAGACTTTGGACCCTTCGCAGGACCCCTTAATCATGCATGATGGAGATCCTTGGTACTTGATGCAGGTATATAAATAAGAGTGTAGGGGGAGGCATGCATAGGTGTAGTGTTGAGAGGCAGGTAAGAGGAGGGGGGATGCATAGGTGGTGGGTGCTGCTAGAAGGGGAACTAAATGCTTGATGGGTGGTGAGAGAAGTTGGAGGAGGTGCACAATGGGTGCTGAGAGAAGGGAGGCTGTGTCAAGGTCCTACCTTTTTCCTGTGGTTATGTTACTTCATGTGCTGGTGTCCATCTTGGATTCTGCTGTGCATGATGGGAGCCCTTTTATGCCTTCAGGTTTCTGTGGCCCATCCTCCAGAGGGGTGTGGCTGATGACATATAAGCCTGTGGCCCGCACATGCTCTTTGCACTTGTGTCTTGTGTCTTTGTGTTGCTGTTACTCTGTTCTGACTCTCGTGACTCTCCTGGTATCTGATTCGGCTTGTCTTGACTATTCTTTGTATTCTCCTTTGATCTGACCCTCTGTTGCTGAACCCGGCTCGTGACCTGTGATTCTCGTCTGCTGTCCTGTACTGTTCTGTCCTGTTGTTGTTGACCCCGGCTTGTCTGACTACTCTTTTGTCTCTTCCACCAGCTACACGCCATTGGCGGCGGCCATTACCGCAGCTGAGGTGTCTCGGGGGCCGCGACCTGGTTCCTGGCTGCGTCAAGTCCATCCCCACCATCAGGGGCCCTGGTGAAGGGCAGCCTGGGACTTAGACTCCGCGCCCTGAGGGACTTTGGTCTGTGGGTGGTGGTTGTCGTCAGCCAGTGCGTTACATTGTTAGGCCTGCCTGTCCGTTCCTCAGCTCCTGCCCTGACAGGCTGCAGATGTGGTGAGTAGTGAGAAAAGGGGGTTTTCAACCACAGTGGGTGCTGAGAGGGTTGTTGCAGCTGTGGTGGGTGATGAGAGAATGGAGGCTACAGGAGAGGCTGGTGGTGAATGTGGTGTTTTGCATGGCAGGTGCTAAGTGAAGGGGCAATACAGGGGCATTGAGTGGTAAGAAAATGTGCAGTGCATTAGGGGTGGGTGCAGAGATAAGGGGGATGGGGGAGTGGTGGGTGGCGAGAGCATAAGGAGTGTAGGTGCTGTGGGTGCTGCAGAAGGAGATGGCTGCAGCAGTCTGTCACCCCCCCCCCCCCCAGTAGTAGTTGCTAGAGGAAGGAATAGCTTGTGGTTTGCATGCAGCTTAGGTCAGTGAGGGTAGAGGTGAGCCAGGGACAGGCAGAGGCATATGGCTTTCTATGGCTGGGGGTCTTCTGCCAAATCCCCAGGCTAAGTATTGGGGCAGGCTTCTATGTGGAGTAAAGCCAGATGACAGAAGGTAAGGAGTGCTGGTCAGTGGAGGGGAGGAGATTGCTGGGGCAGGTGTTTGTGCTGTCAGGGGCCTGAGGGTCTCATGTGGCCAGTGCAAGGAACTTGAATGCTCAGGAAGTTGGTCGGAGTGTCTAAACACCAGCGGAAAGATTAGTGGAGGAAGTTAAGCGTGTGAGAGAGGAAGGAGCACATTTTAGGTCTGCTCACACATGTTGACTGTCCAGTCGTTTCTGGAGGACAGAGTTCGGCATGATTCCCAGAGAGAAAAGGAAAACTGTGGTCAAAAAATAAAACTGTAACTTATGCATTATAATAAGAAGGATGGTGTAGCAATCGTACCCACAGAGATGGACGCGGTTCAACCATTTTGCTCCAATCCTCCATCTTGTAGATCTCTCTCCCCCTCTTTGATCATCCCCCTCCCTCTCTGTTGAGTGACATGTGGTCGGTGTGTGTTTGCAGAGATCACTGGCACCAAACTCAGTGGGACGGCGTACTGGCTATAAAACCTCACTAGCTGGGTGCCTCTTCAAACTGTGATTGAAAGTCTTTGGTGCTTTAATTACTGTATTGATACCATTAGGAATAAGCTATTGAGCGCTGTGTAATACATTACAGAAAAAAAAACTCAATCTGTCAAGGGTCTCTAACATCTGAAATCTAAACTATGTACTAATTGAATCTTCTAAAATAGTAATGTCACATGTCACTTCACAAATAAATAGCGATCAATTTTTTTGTGGCTCATAATGAAAAAAAGACTATAAAACTGAGGAGTGTACTTTATTTACAAACAGTTTAATGCGTTCATATATCATTTGTTAACCCATTAACCTGATTGGTTATTGTTACCTTTTTGGAGTACATATACCTACTAAACTTATAAGAGGTGAGTGTTAGTTGTAAAATGGTGGATTACAGAGCAAATACCTTTTGGTGAAGGTTTAAGTGATGGTTGATAATGTATATATTATATACATAATAAGATTATATATATATATATATATATATATATATATACACTAAATATATTTACTAAAGACAAACATACTGTGCACTGCAAGTGCAGTTGCTCTAGATCTGAGGGGAAGCTCTGCTGATTTCTATCATCCAATCATGTGCGAGCAAAAATGCATTTTTTTAAATTTTCCTTGCATGTGTTTTGGGTATTCTTTGCAAATTGGAACTTTACCTCATTTACTAAGTTCTGGAGCAACTGCACTTGCAGTGCACAGTATATTTGCCTTTAGTAAATCAACCCCATAGCATGTCATTTTTTGTTTGTTGGTGCTCTATGGTAGTCTATAAATACATATCAAATACATGTTTTCACAGATTTCACTGGCAACCACTATCCCTGTATGGATTTGTTAAATGTCTTTTTCTTTAAAAATAATACAGCAGGAATAGTGAGACTCCTTCTTCTGTTATGGAATTAAAGAAAATTCAACCATCAATTTCGGTTTCAGGATATATAAGAAGACTTGATTAGGCCCACCAGCATCCACCTAAATCAAAATATAGGTTTTGGGTAGATTTACCCTTTAAACTCCAAAGCTGCCAAAGCCATTCAGTAAAACAGTATTACTTCTGTTAAATTAAGACCACTGTAATAGGTATCAGAGATTATACTTCTGTATTTAGCATATACATAAAGTGCATGAAAACAGGCACATGGTGAAAAATGTTGATAAAAAAAATTTTGATTAATGAACTAAAATGTGTACAAAATGGCTTCCAACTTGTTACACACATATGTCAGCCTGATTATTATTGGTAACAACTGGAGAGGGTTTGCTTTTTGCTCCTTCTGTTCCCCCTTTTGAAGTGTCAACAAATAGCAGTCTTGGTGTCAACAAAGACATCAAAATTCTTTTGTACTCCTTTCGAAAGTTTTGATTGAGAAGACCATAGATGACTGCATTGAGGCAGCTGTTAAAGTAGGCCATGAAGTAACTTAATACAAACAGCCATTCTGGAATTTTTGGAGCTACCTGAAAAGGGTTGATGGCCACCGCTAGGCCAATAAAGTTTAACGGTCCCCAACAGACAGCAAAAAGGACAAACACAACAAACATGGTCAAAAAATTCCGTAGGTCTGTTGGTGTCAGCTTCTGCTTGCAGTCTTGTCTTACTCTGTGCTTGACCTGAATAACTAAAACCCATATCCTCAAGTAGCAGAACGTTACCACGGCCAAAGGCACAATAAAATGCACCACAACCACCGTTATTGTATAAGAAGAACTGACTGTTTGAGCGAAAGTACATGAGAAAATCCTTGGGTCATACTGTAGAGATCCAACAAAAAAGTTTGGCACAATTGCAATAACAGTCAGTATCCATGTCAAACAGAGGTAACAGAACGTGCTTTTCTGGTTATAAAGCTTATCGTACCGCAGGCTATGGCAGATGTAGCAGTATCTATTAATGGCTATGGCTGTAATGTTGAAGACAGAACCGATGACACTTAGTCCCATAAGAAATCCGCTAATTTGGCAATGAATATTACCTAATGTCCACCCATTATGGAAAATAGCTATGAGGATTACTGGATATGGGTACACCGCCACTACAAGGTCCGCAACAGATAAGCTGACGACAAAGATGTTGCCTGGAAATGAAAATAATAAACATGGTTATTATTGAGCACAG
Organism: Staurois parvus; assembly: GCF_062004578.1. Taxonomy (NCBI): domain Eukaryota; kingdom Metazoa; phylum Chordata; class Amphibia; order Anura; family Ranidae; genus Staurois; species Staurois parvus. The sequence continues at coordinate 4,789,843 of NW_028318157.1, forward strand.
TATCACAAAAAATAACAAATGATAATTGAACCATGAAAGATAAAAAATGAAATAATTATATCAAATATTTTTTCATTTGCTTTTTTTTGTGTGGAGCTACAGGTTCATCCTGCTGAACATATTAAAAAGTCTGTCCCTTCCATTTTCAATACAAATAATGGATTTGTGAGCTTATCAGAGCTGAAATTATAATTAATGCCTTTAATAAATGTTTCAGATTACCACAAAGAATTAAAGACACAATTTTCTCATTTCATATTGTTTTGTGACAATTTTAGCTGTACAGTTCAACAACATATGATACGCTGTGCCCAATTACTGCTGCTGAATCAGGTCTTCACATGATGACAATAGAGCCCAAAGAAGGAGCTTTGAAACATAAGCTGATAAAAAAGCCTTCAGCATAGAGAGAAGACAAGGGTACAGATAGGAAGGCTGTGAATTACATTTAAAAGATGACTTCTGAAAGTCTATCCACATTCAGGCAAAATATTTGGCTGTTTCATTTGTAGTTTGAATGCAGATTTAAAGGTCATTCCAAGTTCAAATATCAGGATAGAAATGCGTAAAGCTAGCTTCACATTTTTGTGATGTGGAAATGCACAAAAAAATTGTGCACGCCCCAGCAAAGCACAAAAATGTGTGTCCCTTTTGCAGGTGTGCGGCAGTGCAATTAATTCTTTTTGGGACTTCAACATACCTTACACATACGTAGCCAAAACACATGGGGGGGTTATTTATTAAAACTGGAGAGTGCAAAATCTGGTGCAGCTGCGCATGGTAGCCAATCAGCTTCTAACTTCAGTTTGTTCAATGAAGCTTTGACAAAAAAACCTGGAAGCTGATTGGTTTATATGCAGAGCTGAACCAGATTTTGCACTCTCCAGTTTTAGTAAATCAACCCCATGGCAACAAAGTACCATGTATTTTGGTGTGGCATGATTTTTAAAAAGTACCTGCACTTTTTTGGTGCAGTTTTCACATATACGGTAATATATTGAAATGAATGGTCTGCCCTAAACTTGATGCACCAAATGCACAGAAAATGCACGTGCACCATCTCACCTACATAGGTTTAAACAGAGCTTTAGTAGTGTAGAAGTGTTTTATGAAACTGAAATTATGTTTATTTCCATGCTATTGATTCAATGTTAGTATACTAAACAATAGTTTAAGCCCTCTTTGAAGCTGTATATATGTGCTCTCTGATCTGCCATTGACTGAAATCAAAGGGTACCTACAGTACAATATGGCGTGCCTGCCAAAATAGCTGCCCATTGGCCTTTAACCTCAACACTTAAAAGAGTAGTTCGGGACTGTAAACAAAAAACAGTCATACTCACCTATGATCAGATCAGATGCTACATCTGTACCCCACCCTTTTTAGGCTGAGAACTGAGCAATTAAAGACCACTTATCACTCAGTTCTCGGTCTTCAGTAAGCAGAGAGCTGGTGACTGTCAGTCACCAGCTCTCTGTTCTGCCCCTCCAGCTCTTACTGGAGCCCTGGACTGAGCAGAGGGTGGGAGTGGTTGGCTTAGGCTTGCAGCTGCTAGCTGAGGGGCTGAGCCAACTGCCAGTCCAGACATCTGAGTGAATTCTGATATTAAAGCCTGCTGTTGGCTGTATACAGGTCACAGAAGTGCAGAACAAACTGCCCTCCTGTGATCCCAAAGAGACATAGGGTCAGAAGAGCTTTGGTCCTACTTCTCCTTTAATACTAAATTTGATGTACTTGTGATCTCTTTGGCGTTACTGTTATCACTGTTAGATTACCACAGACCAAGTTTCATACTGCAGACTGTTAGACATTTTTGCAAGAGGCACCCAGATACTGGACCCAGAAAGTAGAGGTTATTGTCCATGACCACCGGGCCCTATGTGGATGCACCTGCATCACCCTGATGGGCTCTTCCTAAATATGTATGCAAAATATTTATGCTCAGAATGCACAGAAGGTCCACGTCTGGTAATAGCCTTTAATAGTATCATACGTCTTCTTTTATTATTTTGAATAAATACACTGAGAATCTTTTTTCTGCAATTTCTGTGTTCGGGAATGTGGTCATTGTGGACATCTAGTCTACTCATTGTAGGTGATCTCTGCTTCCCTTCTTATCTTTTCTTGTTATGAATGATATGTGGCAAATTCTTCATCCAATGTATGGATTTTACATGCATTATGTTTCGCCTTTTTGGTCTAAAATAAGACTTATTTTAGACCAAATCAGTATTGAGCAGTCTAAGGTGAAAACACTGCTCCTCCAATGATAGCGTACAATGACTGTGTGTTGTCAGTCTAGAACAGAAAGCGTGTTACTGGCAGGATCCAGGTGAAAATAATCTTTCATAAGTATCACTGTACCATTGTGAAAATTATGGGCTGAACATTCAAACTCTTGAGTAATATTATACTGTGTCTTTTATTTACTGTAATACCAGAGTCATGTGATTATTGATGATGGACATAGCAGCTGCTTGGCTGCCTGGGAGGAGGAACAGTGGAGGGGGAGAGAACCAGTTGAGGATATACAACAAAGTGCATATAAGCCTTCGGATACACATATTGACCTTGATGCATAAGATACGGTGAGTGGCGCCCTCTAAGGATGGAGGGAAGGCACTGCAGTATTTAAAGTAGAAGCACTGAAAGAAGGCACTTTTGGGATCAGCATTTTAAGACAAATAGTGGCACTTTATATTGGTCGAACTTTTACTTGATTATGAATTTATTTTTTAGCAAATGGTTACATAGGACACTTATGGGAAAGATATACAAGGATGGACCGTTTTGCACATTAGCCCTGGAATAGTTTATTAACATTGCACTTTATTATTATTGCACTTAATGTCAGCGGTTTATCAATGTAATTCACTTTCGGGACATTAATTTTGGACACTTTATATAAACTGTTCTGATAAAGGGTAATGGTATATGTGTGGAGAAAGCAGTAGTGATAATAAGCGCATCACCATATCTGTTTTTTATATGTGTGATTATATGTGTGATTATTGATGTCTGGCTACCAACATAATCCAATCACAGACTAGTGCTTAAGAATATGTGGTTACTAAGTCTATCCATGGTCAAAATTTAAATTTATGTGTTCACTTTCACATTGTATTTCAACTCTTTCTAGCCAACTCCTATTACACGGAATGATCTTGCATTTTGTAAGTTTGCTTTGTGAAGATCCCCACACATTTTTTGGAGAACTCTGTGACATGTATTCATTATTCCCTGTGAGAAGGTACTGCTGTGTCACACATTTCACAGAGTCTGCCTTCTGAACTACAGAGGTGCTGATAGGAGGAGTTTCAGGAGGCGGAGTCAGAACAGCAATCACAGCTTGCAGGCAGGAAGGTAACATGGGATATGTAGTCCTTAGAAATTGAAAGTAAGCAACACAGTAGAAGCTGCAAAGCATGCAGGAAATCCAGGAAGTTGTGAAAAGCAATGGTCAGCAGACAGGCAGCAATCACAACATGAAATACATTTTTTCAACTAAATTTCTATTCGATTGTCAAATATAACTATTATTTGTATTGTTATTACCATGCTGATGTTATAAAATGAAAGTGCATGCTGCGACCATACTGTAGATTTCCATTAACAGATTTTACAGATTTTTTTATGCTTCATTAAGTGTTACTAAACCCACAACAGTCAAATCAGTCTGTATATGCAGTAAAGCATGCTTGTTATACCCACTGTGGAACCTAAGGGGTTAATCCTCCACATTGTGTAAAAGGATGTTTGATCCTGTCTTCTCTTCTTCTTCCACAGTCCCCAATCCATCTAGTAGCTCTAGGAGTCACTCTGCACATATTCAGTTTAGTGTGTATTGCTAGAGAGTTTTTATATTTCTTTGGGAGGGTGCATGTGATCAGCACAGGGCCAATCAGCACTGTCCAGACAGAGGGTTAGGGGTTATGCAGCCTCATAGGACAGTCAGAACAGAATGAAAACTCCTACAGGCTTTAACCAGTGCTAAGCCAGACACTGATAGCAATCACAAGACTGCTATATACTGCTGATGAGAAAAGGTATTTAGCAGTTTATATTTACTAAAATAATTGCATTTCCATGTTCTGTGTACTGTGGGAAACTGGATATAGTGAATGCAGGGTCCTGGGTTTAGTAACACTTTAAATATTAGATGTTTGCATAAACCAGAGGAATCTTTCTCATAAATACAAACAATGCAATGACTATCAATAATAAATACACTTATAAATAAATTATTACTTAAAAATACATGAGCATTAATCGATCCATAACTTTCTAAATCAAATCTTCCTACCCTGGAGATTGTACTCCTCCACGTGATCCCAGGTTGGATTACATTCCGGAAATGGAGCCTACTATGTTTTTTTCTATAAGCAAAATCTCAGCTGATACCATCATAACGGAAGGCAGCTGTTACTCCCCCCCCCCCCATATCATTGTGGGTTTTTACCATGAACAACATCATGCACATGGAGGAAAGCTGGTGTTGGACAATGATACCTTTGAGAAATTTAACATGTTATGGTACATTTAGATCCATTTCTCTTCCTCTAATGAGCTTAAGGAGATTCTATTACCTAAAAGTGGTTCAATGGAAGTGTAGTCTCCATCCTCCATTGGGATGGAATAGAGATTCCTTAGACAATATATCCAGCTTACTCCGACAGTTGACTCCAGTGTCACCCTCTGTGCGGTGATATCATTTTCTTTATTATTATTATTTTGGTCCTCAAGATTTGCCTCTGTCCTGATCTCCTTTTCTTTTACTTTCTACCCTTCTTATTCAACCACCATGTTCTTCTTTTTTTTCCCCTTCTTTTTCTTACTTCGTTCCCCTCTTAATGTTTAATGGTGCCACAGAGCCCCCTGTTATTACTGTTATGGGGATTTACTTATTCTCTCACATATTGCTTATTTGTCAATATATTTGTGTTGCATAAGTTTTACCAGTTGATTCTCTACTCTTGAATGAGTAATATGTTAACTATGATTGGGCCTTCTATTCATGGTCCTTTACTCTTTTCTCTGGATTGGCTTTATCCCTGTTTTTCCTTGTTACTTTGTGAAACAATAAAGATATATTTACCTCTAAATAAAATCTTCCTCAAAAATTGAAAAATTAATGAACTACAAGCAATCCATACATTTATAAATGAAAAAGTACTAAAAATGAATATTATTTTATGCAGCAAGGATCATAGCTCTTCCTTAAATTTACATTATAATAAAATATTTATTAATTAAAAAAAACTGCAAATACTCTAGTTACTATAGTTATATTAAAATGAAAACTTTGAATAATATAAACAAAGTGCAAAATATCATTGGCTGCTTCGCAGGAGAAACCTATGTGAAGGTCATAGGGGGTCACATTTCACATTGCTGTATTCTCATTGACCTTCAAAATGTAAAAGTTAAAGATTCATCTCTAATTTCAGACACTACTGCAGACATCCTTTTTATAGAAGTAATATAGCAGGCAAGTGAAAATAGAAAAGAACCAAAATTGTAAGAGATAACTAACATGAAGTATGAGCAGTTCCTGTCTAGCAATGTGATTACTTTAAGTAGAATTAAAAACATTTTTTTAAGATCTGGATAGGGTAAGGAGGGCTATAACCTCTTTGGGTTTTTTCTTGCCATCGGTGTCCCATTGTGCAGATTTCTCTTCACTTCCTGTCCCTTAGCCACAAAGAGAAGTAAGAGGAAATCCATCAGGGTCACTAGTACTCGTGACCTTGAAAGATTTCCACTCAATTCCTGTACTGGCGACAATCCAAAATTTGGGATTTTCTTTTACTCTCACTTATAACAGTAAGCAGGATAAATAGAGAAGGTGAAGCCTTCTAATCGAGGTACAAACAGCAATCGGTTCCATCCTCTGATGAAGTGCGTGCACACGTAACGTGTAAGGAGGGGCCAGGACGTCGTGACGCTATGCCGCCGAAGCCACGTGGAGGCCCGGTGGCTATCTCTGATTTCCTATGGGTTAGTTTCATTTCTACACCCTGATGCTGTTTTTAGCTCCTGCTTGTTTGCAAACATTCTTTTTACCAATAAATATATTATTTCAATACTACACTATGGGCATCCTTCCCTGACTCCCCAACAGGAGTATTTATTCACAGAGCCCTTGCTAAGAAGAGGAATACTTGCTGTCGCTAGACAGCTCCACCCATCCACCAAACAAGGACCTCTGGCTATCTGGATTCAACTAATCCTGACTTCTGGGTACCTGATGATGACCACCGAGGGAGGACTACTAAATCTGACCAGACCTGTACCTGATGAGGATACCTCTGGATATAATAATATATAACACGGATTATTATTATACTTCTGGTGAGTGCGCATTTAAGCTATTAATCACGGAGCACCACCATTGAGTCTACCAGTCACCTGACACTTTTACTACTGCATAGACTGCTCATATAGAATCAAATTTTAATCACTGCGAATATATATTGTCTATTTTAAGAGCTGCACTATTTATTCTTTTAGCAATAAAAACCTGACAGGTGTTATAATCCATCTCCACTCTGTCCAAAACTTAAAAAAAACGTTTTGCCTTTAGTTGTACTTTAATTACATTTTCAAAGTGCAATTCCAGACTATTTTAATAGAATGGCAAAGCACAGCAAGCTTTCAATGGATAACTACCGGTAGTTCACTTTGAAGTATAATTCTAGCCCAAATTTGTTTTTGTTTTGGACAGAGTCTGGAGGTTGTTATTGCTGTCTGTGCTCCAGATGGAAACAGATCTTATTAATTATGCTAGTTATCCAATAAAATGTTTTAAACCTGAGTCTTCTGTGAATCATTACTGATGTAAATGTAGATTCAATCAGTAAAATTTCATGTAATCTTTAGGATGTTAATGTCATTTCAAAAGTAATTTTCAATCTTTTAAACTCTAAAGCTTTCATTAAAATAATATCTAGTATTACAGTTGCTAAGTCCCATGCACTCCTGTGTTGGTTCTAACCCTTGTTAGGCCTGTCTTATGCATCCTTAACTTGGTGAAACATGTAGCTTACATACCATAATACTTTTCGTTTAATTTCGGACGCATCCGTTCATTGAAGAATTTAATTTCATCTTATTCGTTATGTTGACCTGATTTGTTTTTGGACTTAGTTTTGTATCTTCAGCATCCATTTCGTATATACGTTGGTCCAGGTGGATTAAAAAAATGTTGCAGTTTTTCCAGAAGATTGCTATATGTGCTATATATTATCACATCAGACAGATCCAAATCAGAAAGATTCAATATTTTTGGACACTAGTCCAGCCTACCAAGAACAATGGTATGAACTGATTGGACAATATCTAATGGCATCATGTGCATTTTAAATTAACAAATGAAACATTCAGATCAATTTGTTATCCAAATATAAATTATCAAACAAATTTGAAAATAGAATTAATTTCCCCATGGGTCCGAACTACTATCACGTCATGTGAATGAAACAGATGTATGCGTTAATTTTGTCATTAATTTTTTTCTGATTTGTTGACATTCATTACCATGTCTATTCACAAATTTATGTACTTCCAAATCTCCAGAAATTAAATGTTCGTCCGAAAAATAAATCAAAATGAACCGCACATGTCTACAAACTGCCACCCTTTATAGCCAAGAGAAAACGTTTTGTGACACATGGTTCCCATGGACAAAGTTTACCTCCACAGTCACATACCAAAACATAATGGGGGAGACTTTACTAAAACTGGAGCACACAGAATCTGGGGCAGCTGTGCAGAGTAACCAATCAGCTTCTAACTTCAGCTTGTTCAATTAGGCTTTGAGAATAAAACCTGGAAGCTGATTGGTTACTATGCACAGCTGCACCAGATTCTATGTGCACCAGTTTTAGTAAGTCACCCCCCATGTTTACTGTATATGTCCTAAAACTTTGATATTTAGAATGTTATGTTGTTTCTAAAAAAAAAATGGGCATTTTACATATATGAGCAGACAATGTATATTTCTACAAAGCATTAATCTTATCAGGAGAGGCCTTTGTTTGTACTGATCACAAATTTGTAACAGCAATGTTGCCCTTTTTCTTGTCTTGTAACCTGTATTTGTTGTTAAATGTCTCAAATAAGGAATTTTAAAAAAGAAATATTGTAAAATCTGTTTAAAAACCTTAATATACATATTTTTTTAAAGAAAACATACCTAGTAACCATGCCACAAATGTTCTTGTTCAGGCATTGCCTGTTATGGGGTATCTCCTGTGTTATCACCCTGTCAAATAGAATGGCAAAGGACACACAATCGTTTATGGTCACACTTCCAGTGGTGACCATAAATGACTGCACCAAAATGGCTGTTGCTACCCATAGGAAGCCTGCCCTATGTAATGATATGCAAAAGTGTGCAACTGCTCTTTGCAAAGTGAACAGTCTATTTCCCTTAAGTAAATCAACCCTAGTCAGTGTTGATGGGAAAAACCCTCCCGCAGTGCTTTTGTGTTTTGCCATCAGGGAGCCGTCCCTGCTGGCAAAGCACAATGATCACTGCTGGCTATATTGATGGATCTACTTCAGTACAACCAGTCTGCCCATAGATGGTTTGAATCTCAGCAGGTCCCAACCCAACTGGCCGAGATGTGATCCATGTATGGCTGGCCATAGCAAAACCACCATGTAAGATATTATCTAAATGCAAACAGATCAATCTGCCATACTGTTAAAGGTTGACACTATGTTTATGTTAGGGTTAGCATTTTCTCATTAAAATTTTAATTTCACACACATAACTGTTGCATCCAGGGGTGGACTGACAATTTATGGGGCCCCAGGGCCATAGGGGATCAAAGGGCCCCTGTGTCCTTGCCCACACTCAAAGCACACTCAAAAAAGCCTATAAAAAAGATACCAGGGGCATTTCATGGGTCCCCCTACCGACTCCGGGCCCTCGGGCACTGCCTGAGTGCCCAAATGGTCAGTCCGCCCCTGATTGCATCGGTATGGAATTATTTTTTGCTTTAAATAAATATTTCATTATTGAACACTTCTGTTTCTCAGGTCTTGTTATTTTATCTCCTGACTCTGTATTTTATCTTCACCTCAAATAACACAATCTTCTGCTGTTCTCAATGGATACCTGATAAAACCTCACAATTGTCACCTGTCAGAAGATAACTGTGTTTTAGAGAGCTATAACCTGTGCAATAACATTTGAGAATTAATCCCATTATTTATAGGGATACCAAGCAACTTTGTCATTTTCCTTCTCTGTGTTTTGAGATTTTTCTGTAGAGGACAGGTCAGTTTAAACATTAATTTGTTTACATTCAGTTAGTCTGCATTTGAACTGTAACTTCAGACTAGGGCAGATTGACCTTTGATTTGATGTCTTCACTGTCAAGGACAGGAATTGATGATTTTTATGTCTGAATGTGATTGGTGGGGATCACAAACTTTTACAAGCAGAAAGCCCTGTATTTAACCAAGATCTCCCCAACCCCATTATTTCATGGGATTCCAGGAAATTGAAAGTAGAAAAGAGACTATGGGGTAGATGTATACAAAAAACAACATTAGCCACGCTTGGATAACTATATAACATAAATATATATATAGAAGCTGCCAACATACATTGGATTGATCATGAATAAAATAAACTAAATCATAAACATGCGGCGCTTAATATACAGTCAAAATAGTCCATAAATAAATAACTTCATCCAGAAGGAAGGAAAAAGTCCCCACACCAGCTTGTGTGGAGAATTATTCAGACACAAGACCACAGTGGTAGAGCCAAACAGCTTACCAAATGTTAAGACCCTCAAATTATAGAGTGGTCTTAAGTACTACTAGGTGTCCCAGCTTTACAACACTTCAACTACATCCAACTTTCTAGGTCCCTATTAGACTCATACTAGATGGATCCTTCCCATCGGACTTCATAGGAATTATCCCAGTAATGTCATCAGATGAAGGGAATATACCTCATATAAAGATTAAAAAATGTCCGTAGTGAAGGACTTTTAAAATAATGGATTTTATTAAAAGTATTACACTCACATGAATTCCAGTATAAAATCGCTTGTAAACAGATCATCAAAATGGCCGCAGCATTCAGCGTGCTGATGTCATATGTCACAAGTCCCACCCAACGGGTTTTGTCACAAATTGACATCATCAGGGATGTAGATTTGGGGTGCGGTAGATTTACTGAAACTGATGCAGTAAGCAGATTGGTTACCATGCACAGCTGCACCAGATTCTAACCTCAGCTTGTTTAATTAAGATTTGGCAATACAACTTGGAAGCTGATTGGTTTTTATGCAGAGCTGCACCAGATTATGCACTCTCCAGTTTTAGTAAATAATCCCCGATCTGTCTGTAGCAGGGTCTCCAAACTTTATATACAAAAGGGCCAGTTTACTGTTCTTCAGACTTTAGGAGGGCTGGACTGTGGACTTTGGGAATAGAAAATGTCCCAGTATCAGTGGGAACAAACAATGCCCCATTTTTGGTGCTAATGAGAGGAACCGTGCCCCATTGTTGTGTCATTGAGGAATCGTGCCCCATCAGTGTTGTCATTGGGATGAATTGTGCCCCATCATTGGTGTTATTGGGCCAAATTGTTGGTGTCATTGGGAGGAACTGTGCCCCATTGTTGGAGTAATTGGTAGGAATTGTGCCCCATCATTGGCGTCAGTGTGTGGAATTGTGCCCCTTCATTGGTGTCATTAGGAGGAAATGTGCCCCTTCATTGGTGTCATTTGGGGGGAATTATGTCCCATTGTTGGTGTTGGTGGATGAAATAATGCTCCAAGGGTCAGATAAAAGCAAGCATAGGGCCGCATCTGGCCGCCAGGCCATAGTTTGGAGCCCACTTTGGAGACCACTGGTCTATAGGGATCCCTGATGCATTAGCATGTTCAGGTGCCATTTATTTCAATGACACCTAAAAATGCAGGGCATTTTTGCCACAATCATGCCTTTTTTGGGGCATCGCGCATCCTGAGATTTTGTTTGCGGGATAACAGCGCATTTGTCGTGCAAAAAAAATGCCATGATTGCGGAAAAAACGTCCCGCATTTTCAGGTGCCATTGAAAAGAATGGCAACTGAACAAGCTAATGCACATTTTCACATTTTAACAATGCATTTTCAAATCACGGGCAGAATCGCGGCGATTCCACCCACGATTTGAAACGCCTATGTATGAATGGAGCCTAAGAACCCCTATCAGATTTGTACTGGTGTTTGTTTTATTACTTTGAGTTGCCACTAGAACAGGAATAGAGGGGAATTGAGTTTTACCCTTATTAATACTTTGAAGTGGTTCTGAGATCTCAGAAGAGGAGGTTTGGGGCCACTTTGTGCAAGTTAGTATAGCATGTTTATTATTTTATAAAAAAAAAATACCTTTACAAATGCTTTAAATCTGAATGTGTGCCCATGACGTCCACAACATCTAGTGCCTTCCATATCCTAATCTTCATATCACTCCATCATAAATAAATGCTGAGATTCAAGACGTGATAACATACACCTACATTGCTGTATCTACTTTCCTCTGCGTATCCATTGGTTGTAGTGTATGCTTGATGTACTGTTCCACTTCACATGGCCTTGTATTACAGTTTACAATAAGTCCCGTCTGCGAAATGGGAGACAACATGTCTATGTTCTGACTGTGATCTATAGCTGTATATGCTCTATATGCTATCTTGTCTATTCTCATATTAATAAAGTATTTTTGGAATAAATCTGAATGTGTTCAAAAAACGTTTACCGTATTTTTCGCCGTATAAGACGCACCTGACCATAAGACGCACCTAGGTTTTAGAGGCAGAAAACAGGAAAAAACTAATTCTGAACTAATGGACTGCAGACACAGTACAGGAGATGACCAGAGACTGCAGACACAGTACAGGAGATGACCAGAGACTGCGGACACAGTACAGGAGATGACCAGAGACTGCGGACACAGTACAGGGGATGACCAGAGACTGCGGACAGCACAGGGATGACCAGAGACTGCGGACAGCACAGGGATGACCAGAGACTGCGGACAGCACAGGGATGACCAGAGACTGCGGACAGCACAGGGATGACCAGAGACTGCGGACAGTACAGATGACTGCTGACCTTTGGGGAGGTGGGGAGCGGGTACCTGAATTTGACAGGTACCCGCTCTTACTTCCGCAGAGTTTTTGTTTGATCTTACCTGTTCCTCGATCCAGCCGCGCGCTGTCTTCCCGGGTTCTGTAATGGCGCTCGGCATGACAGCCGGGTGCCCAGTGCGCATGAGCGAGAAGCACTTGCGCTTTGTGATTGGTCCGGCAGCTTCTGGGATCTGTCATGTGTCCCAGGTACCGCCTTACCATTCACAAAAAGCACCGCTTCTTGCGCATGCGCACTTGGCACCCGGCTGTCATGCCCAGTGCCCACACTACAGAAGCCGGGAAGACAGCACGCCGCTGGATAGAGGAACAGGTAAGGTCCCGCTGCAGAGCTGAGCGGCCGGCCCCGTATTCTGACACGGCCGCGGTGGAAATACCGGACTGGCCGCTCCATATTCGCCCCATAAGACGCACTGACATTTCCCCCCCAGTTTTGGGGAAGAAAAAGTGCGTCTTATACGGAGAAAAATACGATATATATTCCTCAAGGGAAATCCACTTTTTGTGTGCCACTTGCTTTACACAACTATTTATTACACTATAAAAGTAGCAATGACATTGTCATATGTTGCACATAGCCTATGCTGGGAGCAGAGCTGTGGGAGGGGCCCATGAGTTCCAGCTACTACAGGCTGCCAGCAGACAACAGAATGGGGCAGATGCAAGACCAGTCATGCTGGATTACTTCACAGATCTGGAAGAAAGGTGTTGATTTACTAAAGCTGTAGAATGCAAAATCTGGTGCAGCTGTGCATGGCAGCCAATCAGCTTCTAACTTCAGATTGTTCAATTGAGCTTTAACAAAAAAACCTGGAAGATGCTGCATTGATCCTATGACACAATAAGGCTGCTTTCACACTGATCCATATTTCCTCCACTTTTCCACTTTTGCATTAAAAAAGGGGGAAGAAAACCATGTGACCATGTAATCCTATGGAACTCTTCACACTGATCCGTTGTGTTTAGTAGTATCCTGCTTGCTGTAATTCTGGTGCAGGTTTGGTGCAGTAAAAAAAACACATCAAAAAGCACCCATATAAATGCATGGAAAATATGACAAAAACTCATCAAAAACACACCCCCATTGAGTTTTTTATGCTGTTTTTGAGTCACATGTCCTGTGTAAAATGCACCACAAACATGGTAAAAATGCAGTAAAAATGTGGCAAAAATGCATATGCTGTTTTAGCCCGTTTTTGCTATTGATCAATGTGAAAATGTGGATAAATCCTCGTAAACAGAACACAGATGGTAGTCATAACCTGACAGAAATTATGATCATTTGTAGTTCCCTATAATGAAAAGAAAAATCATTTTTCATACAACCCAGCCCAGTACACTATAAAAGAGCAATAAAAAAGGAAAACCGCTGTGCAACATGTCTAATTAAACCAGTGTAGGAATTAGGCATTTCAGGTAATACATTGGCCTCCTGATTATATGACATTCCATATATACACTAGTATTCCTGTCACTCTAAGACTCAGGCACATCATACTGAAATGTACACAAAATCTTGCTGGCAGAAAGCTCCCAGAAAAATCCTGCATAAAAATGGTCCAAAGTTCAAATGTTTGTATCTCAACTCTACACAGGTATGTCCAAATAGAGCTGCGTACATAAACAAAGTCACTCATTCAGAATGACTGAAGGCCATTTAGCCCCATGCATTGCTGCTGCTGCCTAATAGCTCTTTGTTTACATTTACATTTCCCCCTGTCCCTTTTACTAGGCAGTGATGCAGATGCAGAATGACCTTGGCCTTCAGCCATTCTTAATAATGGAAGGTAATTTCTGTCTACTGCTTCATACCCTTTTCTGTCTGCAAGAATTACTTCTGACAAGTTTTCCTGACACCAAGAAAAAAAAGGTGACAGGGGAGGGACATCCAGCATACAGCCTCTGATTGACAGCCTCAGCTATGTTCTTGTGTGCTATGTGAAGGGGGGTATGTCCCTTCCCTCCAGTCAGCTCTCAGAGCTCTCCTTACTGAGATCTACAGTGTGTAATTTCAGCTCTCTGCCCCCTTTCTGAATGCTCAGGCAAGCTTTATAAATGCTGCACTTTGAGCAAATGTAGAGAAGAGGAGACTGCAGATAGAAAGGCTGATAGAAACCATATTCAACGCTACAGTAGAATACTGATCACAATGCAGCTGTACGCATGGGCTCCATAGCCTACAATACTGCAGTGTTCAGATCAGCATCAAATTTTATGTAGTACGGACATGAACATAGCATTCTATATGCCTGTAATCATGGGCCATTGTTTTTGTATTTAAGCTGCCAATGAAACAAGAGTGCATTGCTGATAACCTTGTCTTTGCTTGTAGTAAATGAACTGTATCCTTAACTGACAGTGATATATTAACTCTTATTATTATTTTCTATTCTTTGCAATAACATCTATATATATTTGTTATCATATTTTCAATATTAATATTCAAGAAGTAACATTCAGAGAAAGTATTGTTTCTGAATATTAATCTGACAAGATCACAAAGTGCCAGACTTTTCCAGATCATACAGCAACTACAAAACTATGATGATATCCACATTTGGCAACACTCTTGTCAACTTGATTAGTAGTTTGTTGGAATTGTGCCATGATTATAAAATAAGGCATCGCAGACAATAAATAATTTCATACCAGGCTATAAAAATATAAAAAATATAGTACACGCATCTGTGTGTATACACAATGGTGGGTATTTATCTAAACTGTCTTATTGTTTGTGACAGCGAATCTGTCACTTCTTATATTTCTAATGCAGGTTAGGGACAGATGTACATTTTGTATCCAATTTGCATAATAGATTAGCCGCTGAACATGTATCTGCATGTTTTAAAAAACTCCCACAGCACCTCTAAGCTCTGCAACAGCTCCGAGGTTGAATTTAATTGTTTAACCACTTGAGCTCCAGAGGATTTACCCCCCTTAATGACCAGGTCTCTTTTTGCTACTCGGCGCTGCACTAATTCAACTGATAATTGTGCGGTCATGCAATGCTGCACCCAAACGAAATTTACGTCCTTTTTTTCACACAAATAGAGCTTTCTTTCGGTGTAATTTTATCACTTTTTTATGCACTTTTTATTTTTCACGCTATAAACAAAAAAAGGCCAAAAATTTAGAAGAAAAACAATATTTTTTACTTTCAGCTATAAAAAATATATAGTAAACTCAAAGTTGGTTATAAATTTAGGCTAAAATGTATTCTGCTACATGTTTTTGGTAAAAAAAATCCCAATAAGTGCATATTGATTGCTTTGTGTGGAAGTTATAGCGTCTACAAACTATGGTATAAATACTGCAATTTACGCCATTTTTCTGCTATACAGAGCTGCGCTAATTTAACGGACAATTGCGCGGTCATGTAATACGGTACATAAATGAAATTTACATCCTTTTTTTCCCCACAAATTGAGCTTTCTTTTGGTGGTATTTGATCACCTGTGCGGTTTTTATTTTTTGCGCTATAAAAAAAAAGGCTGACAATTTTGAGGGAAAAAAAAACAATATATTGGACTTTTTGCTATAAAATATGTCCAGTAAAAAAAAATGCAAAAATCAAATTTAGTCATAAATTTCTGCCAAAATGCATTCTGCGACATGTCTTTGCTAAAAAAAAACCCAATACGTGTAAATTAATTGGTTTACGTGAAAGTTATAGCGTCTACAAACTATGGTATAAATACTGCAATTTACGCCATTTTTCTGCTATACAGAGCTGCGCTAATTTAATGGACAATTGCGCGGTCATGTAATACGGTACATAAATGAAATTTACATCCTTTTTTTCCCCACAAATTGAGCTTTCTTTTGGTGGTATTTGATCACCTGTGCGGTTTTTATTTTTTGCGCTATAAAAAAAAAGGCTGACAATTTTGAGGGAAAAAAAACAATATATTGGACTTTTTGCTATAAAATATGTCCAGTAAAAAAAAATGCAAAAATCAAATTTAGTCATAAATTTCTGCCAAAATGCATTCTGCGACATGTCTTTGCTAAAAAAAAACCCAATACGTGTAAATTAATTGGTTTACGTGAAAGTTATAGCGTTTACAAATGGCGGGAAAGATACTGGGATTTTTAGGTTTTTTTATATTAATAATGGCGGCGATCAGCGAATTATGGCGGCGATCAGGGACTTGTGGCAGCGACCAGCGGCTTATGGCAGGACTGCGGGAGTGTGGCAGACATTCTGACATTGGGGGGTACTGACATGGGGTCACTGACATCCCCAAAAACACTAATACAGTGATCAGTGCAAAAAAAAAAACCACTGACACTGTACTAATGGCAATGGGGAGGAAGGGGTTAACTTTATTTTGCAGGGAAGGGTTATAGGAGTGAGGGGGAGTGTTTTACTAGGGGGCGGGGGTGTGTACTGGACGGGACAAGGCTGATCGAGAAAGAGAAACTGTTCTTTCTCTATCAGCTCATCCTTGAGCTGACAGGGAAGTGACAGACAGCACAGCTACTCCAGCTGTGCTGTCTGTCACTGTTTGCCGCCGATCGCCGGGAAACAGCCGCTAAGGACCGGCTGTGACTCGGCGACTCATATCTGCGGCGGTGATCGGTGGGACAGATAGGGCGGCGGCGCGCCTCGCGCGTGCCCCCTATTTGTTTACAAAACACATGTTTTAAAATGTGGTTTTGCCTGCGAGTGCCGCCCTGCCGACGTATATCTACAGTGGCTGGGCGGCAAGTGGTTAATAAGTGTTAGAAGTTGCGGTGTAGCAAAGAAAATTGGCAGACATTCATTATATGGACATGCGATCACACAAAAATTCAACCTAACACAGACCCAAATTAAAGTTGTCCTAAAGTTTTAGTGTTTTTTACCTTAACACATTATATGTAGTAAGGTAAAAAACCTTCTGTACTGCAGGTTTCCCCCCCCCAGCCACCCCTTATTCTCACTGAACCCGATCTTAATCCAGCGATGTGCACGAGAGCAGCAGTTCTCTCAGCTGTGTCCTTTCTTACTGGGAAGATTGATAGCAGCGGGAGCCATTGCCTCATATTCAGTGATGAGGGAGTGGGGCCAAACTGCACTGTCTGATGTCATGAAGCACAATGCAGGGCCTATAGGTCTGCATTGAAAATGAGGATACTGAGAGACAGTCCACAAGCCATGGGTAGGGGTTGCTGGCTGTCAGTGGAGCAGGGACCAAGCAAGTACAACTTTTTTACAGTCCCTTATGCCTAGTACACATGATGAGAATATCTGATGAATGTCTGTTTTGTTTTGTTTTTTTTTTGCAAACTAGGCTCTTAACACAAATAGGTTACTAAAGTTATGAAAGTTCTTCTAAGATAGAATTAAACTTCCAAAGTGATGTAATGTATTGTATTGTAATAAATTCTTTCTGAACATGCATGGTCTTTTTCACTGGTCATTTTTTTTCATACAAATACTATACTAATTACAACAAAATCGTTTTTTCAGTTATCTTATGAGAAAATTTTTAGTGCGTATCCCTTTGGATATTTTCACATGAACTGTCATGATCAGCTCTCATAAGCTGTGTATTATTGATGATTATTGGATGATTGCTCTCAATGATATTTTTAAATCTGATTTTCTCATTGTGTGCATGCTTGGAAATGAAAAAACACTTTACAATACAATAGAATACATAATATCACTGCGGGAAGTTGTATTCTGTCTTATGAGAATTTTTGTAACTTTAGTAATCAATTCGTTTTCGAGACTAGCATGCAAAAAAAAAAAAAAATAGGCGTCCATTCGAGCGATATTCTCATTGTGAGTACTAGGCATTAGAAGCAAACCAGCATATAACCCGTGCAGTGCGAGGAAGGATTTTTGTTTGTTTTTGTTCCAAAGTGGAACTAAAGTCTTTTTGTAAAAAAATTGTGAGCATTTAATCACTTGCCCTTCAGAGGATTTACCCCCCTTTCTGACCAGGCCATTTTTTGTGATACAATGCTGTGTTATTTTAACTGACAATTGCGCGGTCATGCAATGTTGCACCCAAATGAAATTTATGTTCTTTTTTCCCCACAAATAGAGCTTTCTTTCAGTGACATTTGATCACCTCTGCATTTTTTACTTTTTGTGCTATAAACAAAAAAAAAACAATTTTGAAAAAAAAAACAATATTTTTGATTTCTTGCTGTAAAACATATCCAGTAAAACATTTTTTTAAAAATCAAATTTTGTCATAAACTTAAAAATGTATTCTGCTACATGTCTTTGTCAACAAAATCCCAAGACATGTAAATTCATTGGTTTAAGTGAAAGTTATAGCGTTTACAAATGGCGGTATATATACAGGAATTTATTGTCTTATACTAGTAATGGTGGCAATCAGCGACTTATAGTGGGACTGCGGCGGGTATTCTGACACTGGGGGGGAACTGACTAACTATCACTGACATCCCCATTGACACTAATACAATGATCAGTGCTAATAGAAAGCACTGACACTGTACTAATGGCACTGGGCAGGAAGGGGTTAACATCTGGATCGATCAAAGGGTTAACTGTATGCTGTGTGTGTTTTAGTGCATGCTGTGTGTGTTTTACTGTGTAAGCGCGCTGCCTTGTATTGCTCTGCTATGCAGAGCAATACAAAGCAGCATGCTGGAGCTGACTGGGGAGAGATCTGTATTGTTTTTATACAGATCTCTCCTCTGTCACTGTTCCCCGGTAATCACCGGGTGCCTGCGGTGAATCTCCAGCCGGCACCCGATGATCGACAGCTGTTGCCGCCTACCTGGAAATATGTGTGTTTTTTACTGTGTGCTGTGCTTTACTAGGGAGGCATGCTGTTTTGTATTGCTCTGCTATGCAGATAAATACAAAACAGCATGCTGGAGCTGACAGGGGAGAGATCTATATTGTTTACATACAGACCAATTCCCTATCAGTTTTCCTCAGTGATCGCCGTTTGCCGGCAGCGAATATATGTCCGGGAACCGGTGATTGACAGCTATAGCCGCCAATGGCGGTGCGGGTAGGGCCCCCTACCCAGAAATACAAAATCATATATAAATTTTTTTTTTATTATTATTTATTTATTTATGTCAGGTACTTGTATAGCGCCCTGAATTTACGCAGTGCTTTACATATATATTGTACATTCATATCAGTCCCTAACCCTCAAGGGGTGTACAATCTAAGGTCCCTAACTCATATTTATACATACACATACAAGAGCCAATTTAGACAGGATCCAATTAACCTACCAGCATGTCTTTGGAGTGTGGGAGGAAACCGGAGTACCTGGAGGAAACCCACGCAGGCACAGGGAGAACATGCAAACTCCAGGCAGGAGGTGCCGTGGCTGGGATTCAAACCAACGACTCTAGTACTGCCAGGCGCAAATGCTAACCATTTAGCCACTGTGCTGCCCATATATATATATATATATATATATATATATATACTGTATATATGTGTGTGTGATTTTGCGCAGCCCTGCCGCTCTGTAGCATTAGTTCTGCTATAGGGTGGTCGGGAAGCAGTTAAGTTGCTCATTGCAGACTTCCTTAGAATGTACACTAAGCTGCGTATGAGCAGGTCAGTATACAGTACATTCCAGCACTGTGCCCACATGCCAGGGTGGCTGAACTCCTGCACATGTATGGGAGTTACAGTACATCATATCACACTGGCTTTTCAAGCTGGCCAGAGACTGGCACCCTGAAGAAGAGGGAGGTAAGATGCCAGCACCAACAAAGGACCTTGCAGGCATCAGACCAGTGCAGCTAAGGCAAGCATTGCAGACTTTAGTTTCACTTTAAGGTAAGTGGTCTACTTTCAATGTGCTGCTGTCTAGACAATATAGAAACAACCTTTTGATCAACTTTTTTTTCACTGAAAAAGCTACAAAAAAGATAAAATTGCACTGTAATTTGCTTTGTAGTAGTCATTGTGTTATAGGACAATACCAGTTTATACAGTACTGCTTAAAACTGTACAAAGATCATATTATAATATATACTTTACTAACAAAATGAAGCTAAAATGTGTGATTGATTACATACTAGAGACCTGTAATCTGCAATTCTGGGCTCCAAACTGGTCACCTTCTAATCACTTATGACCTGCCAACACACTTCTACATCCACTCCAATATGTTAATTACCGGTCTATGAATCTTCACACCCGTACTGCAATAAAATCATATGCTACAGCAATCAAAATGATATTATTTTAAAACTTAGGAACCATTTGAGTACTTGGTAAGCAGGATAAAATAGGTCTCTAATGTCTATAGCTGTATTTACAGTAAGTTACCATTATTGCCTAATGCAGCATAGTAAGGGTAAGTAGCTCCCAGCCCCAAAATATACAAACTGTGAGAATGTATTTCTTTGTTTCCCTCATCTGTGGACATTTGTGGCTAAACGCAGCAAAATAAAATAGAACTATGACCACCCATTGAAAAAAGATGTGCTACAGCACATAATTGTAAGTGCATCTGCATTTACAGTTTTCCCCTTGCAAAGTCCTATAAAACAAACTGTTGGTCCTGCCAGCTAAGTCCACCTAATGCAACGTCCTGTGATAGTGTGACAACAATGCTGCAGTGCTCTCACATTTAGAGCAGAGTTGCCACCCTTATGTAAGCTATGATTGCTTGCACAACAGTAGGAACAAAAAAAAAATAATGTGAGAAGCATGACTACCAGCCAGGGGCGGAGTGACAACTCAGGGGGCCCCCGGGCAATAGATGATCATGGGGCCCCTGTGTCCTTGCCCAAACTCTAAAAAGCCTATAAAAAAGATACCAGGGGCATCTCATGGGGCCCCCTACTGACCGCAGGCCCTCGGGCAGTGCCCAAATTTCCAAATGGTCAGTCTGCCCCTGCTACCAGCAGTTTTCACTGCCAATTCACAAGCCTGTGGCATGGCAATCAGCACCTGGCCCCACTTTGTCCTGTCCACTGCTTTCTAGATTGGCAGTACTGCCTCTCTTGTTGAAATCCCCCACTGTGAGCTGCAGTGTCTGGGAGGGCATGTGTGAGACATAAAAGGGGAATTTGGCTCACTCAGGAAAGGTAAAGGATGTTCTTTAGTATGTTCATCAGATAGTAACTGGATTTGGTAACTATTTATAATGTTATATTTTTACAAAAAAAAAAATCATGTGACACAAGGGGAGGAGCTTGTAGAAAGGGTGCCTTCATTCAGGACAGCAAGATGTACAAGTAAAGTCCTGCCCACAATCTATGATGTTCTAGCAGCTGGGGTTCTTGCAGAGAAAGAGCAACAATTGAATCCTGAAACCTGCACAAATTATCATTATGATGTTTTTAGTAATGAGAGGCTCATGAAAGAATGGGAAAAGTCTATAAGGAAGAAAAAAAATCTCATTAATTACAGAAAGCCACAATAAAGAGTATATATTTCCAGCACTGAGTAGCTGTCCAAGATTAACAACTTCCCTGACATAGATATGTTTTCAATTATTGTAGGCCTGAAGATTAGTTAACCTCCCATTATAATATTTTATTCAGTCTAAAATTGTCTGTAGGTGGCACTTTAAAAGCCTTTACAGATTATCATAGTTACATAGTTAGTCTGGCTGAAAAAGAAAAAAATCCATCCAGTTCAACCATTAAAAAAATAAAAAAAAGTTATACTCCTACACCCACAGTTGATCCAGAGGAAGAAGAGTATCATGGTGCAGATAATTTTTATTGTAGCCTTAAATATGCACTCACAAGAAAGGTGTCCAACCGACACCAGCAATAACAGCAATATCAGTCTCAAAAAGCTAAATCAGGGACGAGCCTCGCTCACCCCGATCACAGCCGACAGCTGCACCATGATACTCTTGTTTGATTCCCCGAGCATTTCCAAAGTTATGAAGGCATGATGACCACTTGCAGTTAAGGCTGTTCCATTTGTGCTGATTTGGCTGATTGCAGTCTATTGCTCCTGGATACTCCAACAGATCATCGCTCCCAGAACAATTGCTATTTTTGCTGATTTATAATTTGATCAGCAAATAGCTCTAGTGAGTTTACCCATTTCATTCGGTGGTGGATTTTGCTACACTGTGTTTTTTCTTGTTTAAGAGATTTTGTAATCACTTATATTGGTGTTTGGACTGATATATGAATTACAGACATTTATAAATATATTTTTTATTTTATTTATGTATTTATCTGCATTTTCATGTGATTTGGTATTTAACGCATTCCTTTATATATTTTTTGTCACTTATCTTTTCTTTGGTTAGGTTTGCAGCTTTATATATAATTTATTGGCGCTGTGTCTATATATTTTACACTTACTCTTTGTGAAGCCTACCCCTAGTCATAACTGAAAGCTTAAATACTAAAGGGAAAAAAGGGGGTACAGTCCTGTACTGCACCAGCATCCCAATTTGATAGGTGGATTGCCAAAAGCAAGTGCAGATGTCCTCAATCTAATGATTATAATAAATGTATACCTCTGTTAGGTAACACAAGTTATCTTTTTCACGCTAATTATTCAAACCCCTTTATTATTTAAAGGATTGAATACATTTATAAAGAAATAAACAATAAAAAAGGTTTATAACATTCAGTCTCTTTCATAGTTGTCAAATGTGGATATTAGTCCCACTGTAGCTACTAACATTCAATTAGCTATAAATATATTGACAGCACGCTCTTGAGATGAAGATGATACACGTGCATGTGTGCCCACCTAGCACATGGCTTGCTATGGGAGCACACGCAAAAAAGCAGGAGTGGACAGCGCTGACAAAAGACCCCAAGACCCTGTATTTGACTTGTCTTCAGCCTCCTGTTATCCTCTGTACAGCAACTTTAGACTGGAAGAAGAAGGGGCAGTATGAAACCAATCAGGTGTCCTACATTCATATTTTCTAAGAAGGGGCATGCTGGAGAGAGCAAAGAGAGATCTAATAGTTTAACTGCAGCTGCTGAGTGTTCATCTAAACCAGGGGTGGGTAAACCTTTTGACTTGAGGGCCGCAATGGGTTCATATATTGGACCCGGGGGCCGGACCAAGGGTAGATGAATGATGTGTAGGTGTCATCCATAGTAAGTATAGTAATATTCCCCCATAGTAAGCATAGTAATTAATCCCCCATATAGTAATTCATCCCCCATAGTAATTCATCCCCCATATAGTAATTCATCCCCCATAGTAATTCATTCCCCATATAGTAATTCATCCCCCATAGTAATTCATCCCCCATATAGTAATTCATCCCCCATAGTAATTCATCCCCCATATAGTAATTCATCCCCCATAGTAATTCATCCCCCATATAGTAATTAATCCCCCATATAGTAATTCATCCCCCATAGTAATTCATCCCCCATAGTAATTCATCCCCCATATAGTAATTCATCCCCCATAGTAATTCATCCCCCATTGTAATTCATCCCCCATATAGTAATTCATCCCCCATAGTAATTCATCCCCCATATAGTAATTCATCCCCCATAGTAATTCATCCCCCATATAGTAATTCACCCCCCCTATAGTAATTCATCCCCCATATAGTAATTCATCCCCCATAGTAATTCATCCCCCCTATAGTAATTCATCCCCCATATAGTAATTCATCCCCCATAGTAATTCATCCCCCATATAGTAATTCATCCCCCATAGTAATTCATCCCCCATAGTAATTCATCCCCCATATAGTAATTCATCCTCCATAGTAATTCATCCCCCCTATAGTAATTCATCCCCCATATAGTAATTCATCCCCCCTATAGTAATTCATCCCCCATATTAAGTCCCCAAGTCCCCCCTGTGTCAATTCACTTACCTTTGCTCTGCGCGTTCCTCTCACTGTGTTCCCGCGCCGTTCCGGTCTTCAGGGCGGACTGTGAGAGGAGCCTAGCTCCCCTCACGTTCGTCACGCTGCCCCGCCTACACACATCCTGACAGCCACATCCGCGGGCCAGATTAAAAGGTCCGCCGGGCCGTATACGGCCCGCGGGCCATAGTTTGCCCATTGCTGATCTAAATCCTTATGACAAAGTATCTCTGCCCTGCTCTTGTTATTATTTCACAAGCACAGTGACAGATTGCTAGGTCTGTGCTACTGTATGTGAAATGGTCACCTTCCAGTATTTTAGTAGGTGAACCTATTTATTGCAATATAGTTTATGCAGTGCCTGTTATTCTAGTTGTCCCTTCTGGTCTGGTATTCTATAGCTAGTTTAGCTTAGGGCTTGACACCCATCATATGCTAGAGCCAGGTTTGGCTTGCAGTGGCCATGTCAGGATCATAAGCTGACTGCATTCCAATACCACATCACAGTTGGGGACAAGCTCCATTGCAGGCTTACTGGACAAAAGTTGGAGGATTTCTCTTTGCCCGGAGATCTTGTCTCCCGGTCCTCAACACAAAGACAGAAGCTGCATCATCCTCAAGAGACCCGCAACTTGACTTTGCTGCAACATTCATCTGGAAGTGTCTTTATTAATAAATATATATATACTCAGGTATATATGCACAGTTCCACCAGGACTCCTATCTGCCCTTTGCTGATAATACCCATCTACCTATTGAATACATGTACTATTAATAATCTCCTCTTGTGAAAGAGGCACTGCCAATTTTATTATCCAACCTACTCTCCCAACTACTGTATCACATGTGAGAGGTTTACAGATAGACATAAACCAAAAGGATGATCTTTAAAAAAAACAATTTTGAATAGAAACCTTTATTAGAAAAGTCTGAAACTACTTAGCAACCAGCAACTGTTGAGACAAGAAACAGTTACACTTTGTTATGTGCCAAAGAATGTACAGCATGCAGCAGTCAGCAGCAAATGTCACAGTGCACACTTTATCACTAGTCAGCAGAAGGAAAAAACGGTTAGTGTCTCTGGCCAATGGGAGGAAAAAATGACTGGTGCCGATGCTCAGGGGGAAGAAAAATTCCCTCTATCAGTAGTTAGTTGGAGGGAAAAAAAAGTCAGTGTCAGTGGGCAGAGGGAGTAAAATATTCCCTGAGTTGGTAGTCAGTGTCTGTGCCTCCTTGCAATGATGTTCAGGGTCTGTACCCCATTACACTGGTGGTCGATGTCTGCACCTACAGATATTGGTTGTCAGTATCTATGCCTCCAGACATTGCTGGTTATTGTCTGTGTCTCCTTACATTTGTGGTCAGTGTTTGTGCCCCTTTATACTGGTGGTCAGTGCCCCCCTATACTTTGTTTGACCCATTTTGTTGGTGGTCAGTGGAAGTAGTGTGCTGCCAGGATCAGTGCAAGCACTAGGTACAAGAACCAGAAAGAAGACCGGTGGGGAGAAGGAAAGGAGTGGGATCTCAATTTTAAACACAAGCTTGCTAACATTTGTGATTGCTGTGATTTGCCATCACAGTGATCACAAGGCACAGAGTCATTTTGATTGCCTCTATAGCTATGCTTATAATCTGCACTTGGTAATGACAACACAGAGGTGCAGAGCACATGCCTGATGTGCCCAACGCTAGCCCCTGCTCAGTGGTTTATTGCTACTCCTCCACTACCCAATCACAAAATGGGGAAAGGGAGGTTGCCAATCTGTGAGATTAACTGCCTCAGAGAAAAACCTAGTCACCAGACTGGCTGTGTTGTTTTCAAATCTCAGAACTGGATAGACAGAAATACAAATTATTTGGCATATAATACAATTCTCGTTCAAGTATTTCAACTTATTTACCTGTTTGCCTGAAAATCAGCTTCAATTATGTCTTAAACCAAAAATAAAGTGCACCTATTGTGTATACATATAACCCTATATGATGAAAACTACTCAGTGAACCAATCTGTAGCTGCATAAAATATAATGAAAACTATTAACAAATGCTTTTGACAGCCGATTCCAGCTGTTCAAATGAAAATAAAATGAAGGTGCAAGATGGAAAATGTTTATCGTACAAGAACTCAATGTCTGATTTTTGCTCAATGTGTACAGTAATCGTATGTAAATAATCGAAAATAAAAAAAATACTCATGATCAAGAGCAAAGAACGACCTGGAAGAAGGTGGCAACGAACATAGAAATTGAACATAAAACACAAGAATTGTCGTTTGAGAATTTTATTACAATACCATTGTTGGTTACATCATGACAGGGCCACTGATAAGGGGGTACCACCGGGCCTCCTGTAGGGGGCCTGACCCTGTCATTTTAACAGGGAGGCCTGGCCAGCGGCAGCGTTACATACCTGGTCAGAGTGCTGAGAGGGCTCCATTTGCGGCTAAGTGCAGAACACTCCTGAGGGTAGGAACAGGAATTGCTCGGCCCAGAGAAGCATGGGCTGCCAGCTGTAAGAGCCTGGCGAGCTTGTTATGACAATCACCTGAAAATGTAAGACCGGCAGGAGCAGCTGCAGAGCTGATGTTCCCCAGATGTGGCAGGCGGAACTTGGCAGCAGGAAGATGTTCCCCAGATGTGGCAGGAGGAACTTGGCAGCAGGAAGATGTTCCCCAGACATGACAGGAGGAACTTGGCAGCAGGAAGATGTTCCCCAGACATGACAGGAGGAACTTGGCAGCAGGAAGATGTTCCCCAGACATGGCAGGAGGAACTTGGCAGCAGGAAGATGTTCCCCAGACATGACAGGAGGAATTTGACAGCAGGCAGGTGTTCCTCAGGTGTGGCAGGTGGACCTTGGCAGCAGGCAGATGTTCCCCAGACATGGCAGATGGAACTTGGCAGCAGGCAGATGGCAGAGTCAGACCAAAGATCATGTGCAGAGAGCCGGGCAGAAGCAGGAGCAAGAGGCAAAATCAGGAAAAGGTTGAGGTCAATCATGGGTGGTGAGGCAGAGGCAGGGTCAGAATGCAAGCCGAGGTCATACACTGGTAATTAGGCAGCAGCAAAGTCAGTGAAGCAGGCCTGGGGTCAGAGTCGGGAGAAGAGACAAGACAGATCAAAGGCAATCCAGAGTTGGCAACAGGAGATCCACTAGTAATCAGACAGGGCACAGGAACAGAGGGGGGCTGACGATCATCCAGCAACTTGTGGTCAGAGCTGCTGTCCTATTAAAGGAGAATAGGCGCCACAATCTATCACTCTCTGTGCGTGCCACTGCGCATGTGCACCCACCAAATCACACACTTCCGTGCGCTATTGTGACCCAAAATACGCCAATGCAAATGGGAGCGCGCAACCTGTGGCCATGTTGAGGATTGGCGATTGTGCCAGTCTTTTTTTGACTAGTCCCCTGACAGGCATATTTGGGTAGAATCCTCACTGTTTGTTATCATCAGCAGGTGATGTATGGCTCTGTCACAGTGTCACAAGGCTGTTGGGTGCTGACTTTGGTAACTTCTGGCTGTACTGTGTGTTACAGATTAGACTGTAAGTAATACAGTACAGCCATCACAATGTCAGGACCCAACAGCCCCATGACACACTGTGACAGAGCCATACATCACCTGCTGATGATAACACACAGTGAGATGCTACTTTACACTCAGGGTCAGGAGCATATTGGCACCCCACCCCCAACATCCATCCAGCACCTGCCCAACACCATTCTCCTGCCACACCTGCCATTGTAACAGGAGAGGGTATTTACTGCCCCCCTCCTGTCCCATTGCCCCTCACCTGTTCCCTTTCCTATCCTGCTTGCCCCACCTGTCCCACTGCCCCCTTCCTGTCCTGCTCCCCCCCCCCGTCTCACCTCCTGTTCCGCTGTGCCCCACCTTTCCCACTGCCCGCTTTCTGTCCCACTGCCCCATACCTGTCCTCCCCTCAGTCCTGCTGCCCCCCACCTGTCTCCCCTCCTATCCTGCTGCCCCTCACCTTTCCCACTGCAATGTGACATGTAGGGGGCAGCATGACAGGAGGGGGCAGTGTCACTCTGATCACACACCTTAGGAATTACCAATCCTCCTATATCTCACCTATTCTGCAGCAGCTCCTCCAGATGGTGTCAGTGTACACTGTAGAGGATCTGGTGCCAGGAGGGGTAGTTGTTTCCCAGGCAGGCAGGAAAAGATTGCTGGTGGCAGCTGCAGCAAATAGCAGGGGGAAAGCTTCTCTACCCCAATCTTGTCCTCTTCCTCCCTCTCCTCCATGGGGCTACCCACTGGTATCCCCTGGCTTCACCCATCCTGCACAGCTGGGTGCATACCACCATTCCTGACAGCACAGGAGACTGCCTGACAGCGTGCCCTAAACACTCCCTGCACACACCTGGGATCGGCCCACCACTCCGCCGTCCTCTGCGTCCTGGCAGATCTGCTCTGACAGCAGGACATGAAGACCACCCCGCCTGCCAGTTACTGCTCTCTCTTCACTCTGACAGCAGGACATGAAGACCACCCCGCCTGCCAGTTACTGCTCTCTCCTCACTCTGACAGCAGGACATGAAGACCACCCCGCCTGCCAGTTACTGCTCTCTCCTCACTCTGACAGCAGGACATGAAGACCACCCTGCCTGCCAGTTACTGCTCTCTCCTCACTCTGACAGCAGGACATGAAGACCACCCCGTCTGCCAGTTACTGCTCTCTCCTCACTCTGACAGCAGGACATGAAGACCACCCCGCCTGCCAGTTACTGCTCTCTCCTCACTCTGACAGCAGGACATGAAGACCACCCCACCTGCCAGTTACTGCTCTCTCCTCACTCTAACAGCAGCCCTGTGTGGGCAAACTAAAACTTCCACACTGCTCTCTCCTTCCCATTGG
Organism: Staurois parvus; assembly: GCF_062004578.1. NCBI lineage: Eukaryota > Metazoa > Chordata > Amphibia > Anura > Ranidae > Staurois > Staurois parvus. The sequence continues at coordinate 4,818,652 of NW_028318157.1, forward strand.
GAGCAGCCTGAAAGTTTAAGTTTGCCTGCTGGGGCATGGGATTCAGATTTTACCACCCTTCCCACCCAGTCCCGCGCCCTAAACTACTTTATGCTGGTGCCGGCCTTTGATATTTTTATGCTTATTCCATATTACTATATATCACTTGAAAATAAAGCTGAATTTTGTTTTGAAATGGCACCAGGGGTTTAGTCGAGGGTGTGGGTCAAAGGGGGCCCCATCAGTTTGGCTACACAGGGCCCCATGATGTCTAACAGTGGCCCTATATCATGATACGCACCTTCGTGGAAATTCAAATGATCGTTCATCGGAATTTCTCATAGTGTGTCCCCCACTGTAAGAAAGTCTCTCAGTAAATATACTTTGGGGATTATTTACTAAAGCTAGAAAGTGAAAAATCTGGTGAAAATATAAATAGAAACCAATGAGCTTCCAGGTTTTGTCGACAAAGCTTAATTGAACAAGCTGAAGTTAGAAGCTGATTGGCTACCGTGCATAGCTGCACCAGATTCTGAGTGCACCATTTTTAGCAAATCTCCCCCTTTATGTCTTCTCTATAAGTAAATCTTCAAACCATCACAGTGCAGAAAACAAATTATAACAAAAAGGTCCAAATAAAGTAATTGAATAAAATGTATGTCCTCTGTATACTCAAATCTTCAACCCACCTCAGTGCTGAAAATTTGAAAACACCCCGATGTTCACATAAAATGCAACAGAGGTAACTGTCCTTATTAGAAATAAAAGGCTAAGTTCATCTGAACAAAAAAAAAAAACAATAATGCACATACTTTTGCAGGGAAAAAAGTGCATTTGTTATTTTTTTCGCTGGAACCTGAAAAGCATTGCATCCTTGATTAGTGGAAAATGGGTTCAGCGCCAGACTTCTGCAAACACATCCTCAAGCTCCCTGGGTTTTCATTTGGAGAGCTGCAGGAAGTGTCATTGGACTACAAGTGTGATGATTTTAACGCACTTGTATTCTATTAAGAACTACAAATCCATCTGCCATGGTGGTGGGGGTTTGTTTGCTTAGCAACATGGTACAGGTTCCACTCTAAATACGGGTGCAATAGCAACAAGAAGTAAATAATAAAACCATAAATAGACAGGCACTTGCTCAATATGATTTCTACATATAAATATGTGTCATAAAACATGAACGTTGAAATCTAAATACATATAAAGTGCTCTCCCAACACCACATATAATAGTGAATCTTATATAGGGTATTATAAGCGTCCAGAAAATGTGAATGGATAAGATTCCTATAGGAGGGTTTCACATTGATGCAGTAAATTCTTCTACACCACTTGTGAGTAATAAATGAATTTCCCACTCACCAGAAGGTGTTGACCCCAATACTGGATGGTCAAAAAACAGTAAGATGATCAAATGACATGTGGGTTCACAACTGTAAACTTTCATGCGGTGGGTCTCCAGACTCCCCTTCTCATAGTAGTAGTTCTCAGAGGAACTCAGAATAAGAAACGAATATTCATAAAATTTACTCTAGATGTAGTATTTATTAGGAACCATAGTTCATAAAATAGATAAAAATGCACTCACATTGTATGGTGCTTGTACCCCAGCACCAGTCTGTACAGCCAAAGTAGAGACAACATGTCTCTGTCTGTTCAGCCAGCCTGTGTTCCAAGCCTTATGTTAGTGAGCCGAAGGTGACGTCATGTAGGACCTGGAAATTACGGGATCACATTTCTACGTACATTTTACCTGGTGGAGTCTTCAGGAAGTGACATATCGCCATTTCTGGGCTACATATATAGGGTCACTGATGTTTCGATTGGACAGCTACACCAAAATGGCAGCAGCCAAATGTGCCAATGATACATATGCCGTTTGTACTTGTACCGGGTGCAAAGACTGTTGCAGTTCACAATTGCTTATATTATTACCACCTCAACTATAAAAAAAACTCAACTATATAAAAAATGTTATAGGCATAAAAAAATGATAAATAAATAAATTGGTAAAAATAAAAAATATAATAAAAAATAAAATAAAAATAAGCATAACATGAAAAATTTATCAATTTGTATGCCTTTTTTTCTTTTTCTTCTTTTTACCAAGTTTTTTTTATTTTTTTATTTTTGCTATGCATATTTTTATGTTATGCTTATTTTTCTGTTATTTTAAGTGCCAGTAGTGTCAGTTAGTGTTCGATTGTCTGCCGTAGTATCACAGTCCCACTATAAGTTTCTGACCGCTGCTATTACTAGTATAAAAAAAAATAATAAAACAAAAATTCCAGCATATACAGTGGGGGTCGAAAGTTTGGGCACCCCAGCTAAAAATTTGTATTAATGTGCATAAAGAAGCCAAGGAAAGATGGAAAAATCTCCAAAAGGCATCAAATTACAGATTAGACATTCTTATAATATGTCAACAAAAGTTAGATTTTATTTCCATCATTTACACTTTCAAAATAACAGAAAACAAAAAAATGGCGTCTGCAAAAGTTTGGGCACCCTGCAGAATTTATAGCATGCACTGCCCCCTTTGCCAAGCTGAGACCTGCCAGTGTCATGGATTGTTCTCAATCATCGTCTGGGAAGACCAGGTGATGTCAATCTCAAAGGTTTTAAATGCCCAGACTCATCTGACCTTGCCCCAACAATCAGTACCATGGCTTCTTCTAAGCAGTTGTCTAGAAAACTGAAACTGAAAATAGTTGACGCTCACAAAGCTGGAGAAGGCTATAAGAAGATAGCAAAGCGTTTTCAGATGTCAATATCCTCTGTTTGGAATGTAATTAAGAAATGGCAGTCATCAGGAACAGTGGAAGTTAAAGCAAGATCTGGAAGACCAAGAAAAATATCAGACAGAACAGCTCGCAGGATTGTGAGAAAAACAATTCAAAACCCACGTTTGACTGCACGATCCCTCCAGAAAGATCTGGCAGACACTGGAGTTGTGGTACACTATTCCACTATAAGGAGATACTTGTACAAATATGGTCTTCATGGAAGAGTCATCAGAAGAAAACCTCTTCTATGTCCTCACCACAAAAATCATCGTTTGAACTTTGCAAATGAACATATAGAGCCTGATGCATTTTGGAAACAAGTTCTGTGGACCGATGAGGTTAAAATTGAACTTTTTGGCCGGAATGAGCAAAGGTACGTTTGGAGAAGGGTCACAGAATTTAATGAAAAGAACCTCTGTCCAACTGTTAAGCATGGGGTTGGATCAATCATGCTTTGGGGTTGTGTTGCAGCCAGTGGCACAGGGAACATCTCACGAGTAGAAGGAAAAATAGATTCAATAAAATTTCAGCAAATTTTGGATGGTAACTTGATACCATCTGTGAAAAAGCTGAAGTTAAAGAGAGGATGGCTTCTATAAATGGATAATGATCCTAAACACACCTCGAAATCCACGGGGGATTACATCAAGAGGCGTAAACTGAAGGTTTTGCCATGGCCTTCACAATCTCCTGACCTCAACATCATTGAAAATCTATGGATAGACCTTAAAAGAGCAGTGCGTGACAGACAGCCCAGAAATCTCAAAGAACTGGAAGACTTTTGTAAGGAAGAATGGGCAAAGATACCTCAAACAAGAATTGGAAGACTCTTGGCTGGCTACAAAAAGCGTTTCCAAGCTGTGATACTTGCCAAAGGGGGCAGTACAAGATATTAACTCTGCAGGGTGCCCAAACTTTTGCAGACGCCATTTTTTTGTTTTCTGTTATTTTGAAAGTGTAAATGATGGAAATAAAATCTAACTTTTGTTGACATATTATAAGAATGTCTAATCTGTAATTTGATGCCTTTTGGAGATTTTTCCATCTTTCCTTGGCTTCTTTATGCACATTAATACACATTTTTAGCTGGGGTGCCCAAACTTTCGATCCCCACTGTACAGTATATCACCTTTTGTAAACGCTATAACTTTTGTGCAAACCAATCAATATACACTTATTGGGATTTTATGTACCTAAAATATGTAGCAGAATACATATTTGCCTAAATTTATAAACAATTTGATTTTTTAAAAATTTTTTATTCAATATGTTTTATAGCAGAAAGTAAAAAATATTGTTTCTTTGTTTTTTGGGGTTTTTTGTTTATAGCGCAAAAAAACAGTGATCAAATACCACCAAAAGAAAGCTCTATTTGCAGGAAAAAGATTACATGAATTTCATTTATGTCCACATTGCATGACCATGCAATTGTCAGTTAAAATAACACAGTGCCGTATTGCAGAAAATGGCCTGGTCAGAAAGGGGGGTAAATCTTCCGTAGGTCTAGTGTAAGACTCAGAAGGTGAATCCAACATAGTTTTACTTCAAATGAGTACGATGTACATACAGAGAATTGTTTTTTTCGGTCTTTTGAAGTGTAAGAAGACAATATGGGGAATTCATAAAGGGTATTGAATAACCCTTTAGCATTCCATCAGCTGCCACATGGAGTAATGACAACACCAGCATGCCTAGCCCCTTTGTTTATGTAGCCGAGTGCTGGCTATATCATTATGCCATTCAGGGACATTTACAGATGAGACTATGGTTAATCCTTTTTCCCCTAGTGCCCAGTACTGGGACTGCTACATCATTTCCTATTAGCAGAGTAGATCCAGTTCTTCTGACAGCAGATGATCCTGTGACCTGTAGTCTTATAGTCAATACATACAGTATTTCTGAGTGTTGATTGAACTATAACTACAAGAGAGCTGGTGAAAGAGAAGAATGCTGGGAGAGCAGATGCTTTCTACAGCAAGGAACTGTCTCTCTCTCTTGGTGCAGGATTCAAAACTGAACACAGGGGACTGCCGTTCTTCTCCAAAGATAGTTTGCTGGCTACTACTGCAGGACTCTGCAAATCAGTTCAACACAGCGGTGACACCGATTGCCACACCAGAATCACATAAGCTTCTCTTCAACCATTCATCTCTGCTTACTCCACTGACAGGCTGTCAGGAGGCAACTTTGCACATCTCTGCTAACAACCAAGAGTCTGTGCAAGAACCCTGTTTCTAGGAGGCCAAGCTATCTATGGGATTGGTGAGCAGGCGGATGCATAATGTCTTTCTGACAACACTCTAGCTACACTGCATGCTGAAACCTTTAAACCTCAGTACCAGGAGATCTTTTCTTTGAGCATTTACCACAGCCTGTTATCTTCATTGAATTACCATTACTCACTACTGTACATGGGCCCCACCATTGCTAGCAGAAGACAACGGCTACTATCACATCAGGAATTCTAAACATCCCAGGACTCAAGTTGCTATTTCTAGCTAAGGGGACATCTTCGCATTTAAGTCATTGTTATTCAAATAGCCCAGAGGGAGATGATAAGTCATCAAGCCTTTTCTTCCCCCTCCTGCTACTAGAGCTGCAGTTACATAGTTACAACATATCTTTCATGACCGTATAATCTGTTAACTGTTGCTATTTGGTTATTTCCATTTTATCAGTGTTTTGCTTTTATGCGTTAACTGGGGAAGTACCTCCTAAACCTTCATTCTGTGGACTACTCTTTTGAACGAGACTCATATAGAGGGGTTACTAAAGAACTGGGTCTCTTGTATTATTATTTCATACAGTTGAAACTAAACCCAGAGTGTCAGAGGTGTTGGGAGGCTTGCAAGGTCAGGGCAACCACTGGGGACAAGCATTATCAAGCAGCCCCTGCGGGGGTAGCACTACATTTACATTTAGCTTTTAGCCAGGAATCTCAGTAAACAGTTGAATGAGACCAGGGATACAGTACTATAGTGGAAGCTGTCACATACATGACAGCTTCCAAGTACAGGCATGGCCTGCTCTGAGCACACCTTTGTACACCAGTTGATCTTAACCCCTTTGCGCCGGCCGAACACAAATGTGCGGCCTCCCGGCGTCTGGGCCTAGACACCGAGCGGCCGCACATTTGCGTTCATGTAGCAAAAAACATATGTGCTGAGAGCGCGCGCCCTGCGTGCTCCCAGCACACATGTGTGGTACTCACGGAAAGGTCCCGGTCTGCTCTTTCGATCGGGACCTTTCCCGATCATGTGACCACCGCGATGACGCGTCACATGATTCCTAAACCACGCCCCACCCGCCCCGCCTCCTGGCGTCTGAAACTCTTAAAGGGCTGGGAGGCGCCGGCGGGAAGCGGTTATTAATGCCAGTTTCTTAGTCTGAAAACTGACAGTATTTTTTTAAGAATCAGTTGCTGCCATAGCGATAGGTTTTTAAAGTGGTGGTAGATAGAATTAAATTAATTTGTCACCCATGTCAGTAATGTTACCAAAACTGGCACAAATTCTTGCCTGAATTAGGTTCAGGTAGTTCTAAAGGAAACTACCACCATAAATGTGTAGTAAAGGCTTTTTTGAATTCCCTCTATGACTTTTCTAATCCCCGTCTCTGGCTAAAGCTGGGTACACACCATAAGAAAATCGGAAGAAAAATTCCATGCCAAGAACAATTGTTCGATTTTGTGTGAACACAACTTATGACATCTGATTCAGACTTTCCAAATGAAAATTTCTGAAAGGACGAATAGTTTCTCGTATGTGAACAGAACTAATGAATTTTGTTTAATGTGTGCTTTTTTTCATAGAAGAAAAGACTGATCAGAAATAATAAACAGCAATAATCTATGATAAAATGTTTCTACAGCAAACAAAAAAAATCCTTTGTCATACAAGAATTTTCAGAATTTTCATACAATTAGTACCATCCTTGGGTTCAGCTTGCTGTGAAACATCGAGGAAAACCAGACAATTGATTGTTTGATTTTCTTGTAGTGTGTACCCAGCATAACACCGACTGATGGAACATGGAAGAAACAGGGCAGATCAAGCTAGGACTGAACTAACTAGCACAAAACAGGAGGGAAGGACAGGGAGCGATACCGAATAATAGAGGTTAGTATACATTGGAACAATAATAACCTGACACAGTTCAATAACACAGAAAAAATATATGTAGATGGGACATAACGATGTGATTATTAAATACACTGTTACTTACAGTTTCATATGTGTGCTCATACTGTGGCACGAAGAAATATTTAGCATTTTATTGTCTTTTCACTGTGACTATTACTATTCTCTGTAACACATTTTCTATATTTCGTGCATTTATAATCTCTGGTGTCTGGAAATTTACTTCAGGGAACAATTACAATAAGTAGATTATAAGAGAACTTGGATGAATATGCCAGAAGAGGTGTTGTTTAAAGTACAAAGACTTCAAGGCTAAAGCTTAACAGAGAAGTCATTCACAGAACTGTTTTGAAAAGTATATTAAGTTATTAGAAATATAAACACTAAAAAAGACAGATCAAACATGAAGTGTTCCACTAAGCATGGTCATGATTATTCCATAAATGGTGGCAACATGTGGTATTCATTATATGTATAGATAAGAATCATGCTTATCTTCTGCCTTCCAGCCTATGATAATGCCACCATTTCATTTATGATGGTAATTGTATTGCTAAATAAATTCAAGCTGAATTAAAGCAAACCTTTCTACTTTCAAGGAGGCTTCTAAACATAGTCGAACCCCTCGTGTATCGCCTTGTATTGTTACTGTACTGTCGTATGTTCTGTCCCCCTTTGTAATGTACAGCGCTGAGTGAACTGTATAATAATAATAATAATAATAGCAGTCCCTTATCCACTCTATCAGCTATTTCAAACACCTTCCTTTACTCAAAATGCACAGCCTAAGCAGTCTAAACAGAACTGTTACTGGTATGCAAATGTTGACTTTTTGTCAAAAGTCAATAGCTAACCCCTCATATCCATCTCTTACCACCACCACCCCACCCTGCTTGTTGGGCTATACAGAGAGAAGTGGTGCATGACAATCATGGGAAGGGTAGAGTCATCTTGGCCATTTGGGATGCAATTAGCAATCTTGCCTTCTCTTTTCAGTTCAAGGAACACAATGGCGATGCCCAGTGGGAGATTAACTAGGTCTCTAAGTACAATCTAGAGAAGAGTTTCTGTTTGCTAATTATGCAAAAACAAGTCATTTATGAGATTTAGTAGTTTATTTTTGGCAGTAGTTCCTGTATAGATGGTAAAGACAAGGTTTGTTTTATTAATCGTTATGTTTTAAAAAGCAATATGCTTGAATTCCAGAAAGCTGTTAAAACTTAAGTTCCCCATAAATCACCAAGACCTGATGGTCTTCCTCATACTTATTATAAAACCTTCCCAGATCTTTTAATTCCATATATGGCTCTTTACTTCAATCATCTACGGGATGGGGGTGATGTGCCACATGATGAGAATAGAGCATATATTAATGTCATTCCAAAGCCTAACAAAGATACCACTGTTCCTAACTATCACCCTATTTCTCTGATCAATTGCAACCTAAAGATCCTTGCTAAGGTTTTGGCCTTGCACCTCAATACGTTTCTGGCAAACTACATTCATGATGACCAATCAGGACTTTTCGAGGAAGTCAAACACTTGACCAGATCCGTCGAACTTTAGCATTGATATCTGCAGTAAAATCTAACTGGGATAATTCCCTACCAAGGGAAATATTGCTGCTATCTCTGGATCTTCACAAAGCATTTGATAGTTTGACTTGGGACTATTTATTTCAAACATTGGGCACCTTTGGGTTTGGCTCCACCTTTATTTCCCTTTTACAAGCTTTATATTGTAATCCCTCAGCTCAGGTTTCTATTCGCTGGTATAAATTGGCTCCTCTTCTTATCAGATGGGGTACTAGACAGGGTTGTCCACTTTCCCCCTTACGTTTGCTATTGCCATTCTTTCCCACCCTGACATCACGGGTATCCAATGATGCTGACAGGAAAACAAATGTGCCTTGTTTGCTGATGAAGTTCTGTATGTTTTTAACCCCCGAACGTCTTTGCCCAATTTTTTGACTTACTTCATCAATTTTCTTTGGCTTCGGGACTCACTTTAAATTCTTCTAAAACAACTGCTCTAAATATTACTTTATCCTCTTCGAAGGTACAGAACCTTTGAGACAATTTTGATTTTCAGTGGGCTCCCCGCTCTCTTCCTTATCTGGGAATCCATCTTACACACTCTATTATGACATTATATCGTGCCAATTATCCCCCACTTTTTAAGGAAGATCTGCGTAGCTGGGCGGACTTCCCTTTATCTTGGTTCGGTAGAATCAACTCTATCAAAATTACTTTTTTACCAAGATTACTCTATTTTCAGACATTACCAATTGTGGTCCCCAGAGGAGAAATATTGCGCTTACAATCAGAAATCTCTGGATTCGTGTGGGGTAATAAACACCCCGGATTAATAATTCAACTCTGTATTCCCAGAAAAAGCATGGCAGTTTGGGACTTCCCAACCTCTTGGCCTATTTCCATGCGGCCCAGATAATGCAGTTCTCTTACACTACAGTCAAAGGTTCTACACCCCAATGGGTTAATGTTGAAGCCCTATCTTGTCATCCTTATGCTATTGGCTCCCCAATCGAGTGCGTCCTCCCGTTTTATGCCCTACATTATCTTATTCTTTAGCAGTATGGCATAGGTATGGCATAGGCTGCACATCTGTAAATCCTTATCTTCCCCCCATACCCCCTTAGCTCCAGTCTTTTGTATTCCTGAATATGTACCTGGTCTTGTGCCATCTTTATTCCAGTGGTGGATTAATAAGGGCTTTCTATGAATTGGGATTATTTAGATGGGGATCGCTCATACTCTTCACAATATTTCCGAGATAAGCACCAATTACCGCCTAGTGAAATCTTTTGATATAACCAAATTGTGTCCTTTATCCAATCCAAACTTAAATTATTGACAGAACCCCTAACACTTACCTCTCTTGGACTTTCTTGTCAAGCTTCTGGTATGCTGAAAGGTCGCATATCTACTATATATACTTCCCTTATTGATCCAAAAACTAAGCTTCTTTACATGATTCAGTGGGAAAGGAACTTAAATATCTCCTTAGATCTAACTGATTGGCAGGACACAGCTTATGCTTTGTCCAAAATTTCTATTAATACTATATTTACTGAATCTAATTATAAAACGCTCCTACGCTTGTACCTGGTCCCTACACGCCTTGCTAGAATATACCCTACCATGTCACCTTCCTGTTTTCAGTACTATGGGTGGGAGAGCACTATGTGTCATACCTGGTGGCAATGTGCTTTGGCAATTAGATTTTGGATCCGCATATTCAATTTTCTTTACTCAGTGACAGGACTGAATGTCCATAGGTCCCCAGAGGTGGCCCTTTTCCAGAAATTGCCCTTCGGTATCCCCAAGAAATCGGTCAAATTGATTCTTTACATTCTCCTGGCTGCAAGTATTATGATAGCCAAATACTGGAAGCGATCGGTGATACCACTTGATTATGTCAAAAATAAACTCAGTTGGATCATAATGAATGATAAGCTCACTTGTATTCCTAGTAATAATGCAATAATGCAAATTCAATAGTACATGGGATCCATGGATTCAATACCTCTCCGTCCCTTTATGGGTTCATGGCTGATCCGCCTTTACCTTACTCTTTCTCCTATGCGTTCCTTCTCTCTTTCTTCTTCATTATTGTTCCCTACATTTTTGATTCTGACATTCCACTTTGCTGTAATATATACTGGTATTTGACTACAGGTTGAATATGCCCATGGTTTTTTGATTCTCACCTCGTACTATATACCAGATCCCTTTTTACTGTTGTGATTTATTCTCTTGATCTCTAGACTGCACCGGACGGATTGTTAGGTCTCATACCTAATTGCTGAGTCTGATTTATTCATCCCTTTATTTAATGACTATGTCATTTATTTTCACAAGGACGTATTGTTTGGATTTATGGACATCCACAATCGTGGGTCTTGTTAATCTGTATGTTGTTTCTTCAATAAATAAAAACATTGAAATATAAAAAAGCAATATGCTTTAGTTACATCATCCAAGAAAAAAACACCAATTAATGTTATTTTGTTTTCATTAACGTGACTTTGTCTTTTAAAAATGTTAAAACAAAGCTGTTAGCAGGTATAAAATACAGGCATCTAGAGCAGAGGTCTCCAAACTTTCTGAACAAAAGGCCAATTTGCTGTCTTTCAGACTTCAGAGTGGCTGGACTGTGGGAGTAAAAAAAATGTCCTGCCATCAGTGGGAGTAAACAAGGACACAGTAAATGTACAGCAGCAGGGTGGCACGTGCAGGCATTGTAACGTATATATACATGTGATTTGCCTGCTTCTGAGTTTGGAATGCACACATGAGAGCACCTGCTGACCTGTGTTGTGACTTGACACAGCATGTGTTAGACAGCCGATTTCATCCAATGATTTTGGCTGAAGTCAGCTGACCGGCTGTGTCCAATCATACACAGAGTTCTGTGTTTACAAAGCACAAAACTCTGTATACAGGGAACAATGATCTGGTTGTTTATTCTCCCTGCAAAGCAGGGAGAATAAACAGCCATGCAGGAAAGAAAAAGCAGCACACATTACACATTAACCCCTTGATTCAAAGATTTTCCAGCCAGTGTCATTAGTACAGGGACAGTGTGCAGTATTAGCACTGATAGGTTAAGAGGTTTACAATTCACACAGAACACTATTTTTTAAGCAATGGCTGCAACTGTAGCCTTCATTCATTCATTGAGAGCAGGGTTTAGTTGTCACAGCGACAGCGGATTACACTGATTACACAGATTACACGGGGAGATCAGCGCTCCCAGTGTGATCAGTTGGGCTCTGCTCTCCATGTGACAGCTATCTTCTGCACTCCTTTCTTTATGAGGAACAGAGAATATACGTTACATGGATAACAGAACAATGTTGATTACACTGGTAGAGCTGATCTTCCAGTGTGAACAGTCGGCAGGGCTGCTCTGTTCTTTGACAGGTTTATCCTGCAAGAGTCAGGTAACAAAGCCAGGCGAGTCTCCCACACTAGCTGAGCCCTCTTCACCACAGTGCCCTAGACAGTTGCCTCTCTCCTTCCTGTGGGTTGTCCAGTTCTGCTGACCACCAGCTCTAGCCATTTTTTCCCTGCCACAAACCAGCAATGTAAGGGTCACTAATGTATGTAATATTAACACCTGCACTCTGTGTGCTGCTCTGCACTGACCAAAGTATTTATTGTCTCAATAGCCTTCAAGTTTATTAAAGTGCTATTAAGCCCCAAACCAAAAATATAATATATTGCAGTTTACCAATCAATAGTTTTGGTGGCTGCATTAGGTTTCTTTTTTTAGGCTTTTTTCCCCTCTGTTCTCACCTGGTGATCTAACCAGTAACACAACTCTTGTATTAGTGTGCCCCCACTCTGGATGAAGGAGCACAGGGGGCACATTTGGACAGCAGCATTGTCAGTCTGGGGGGAGGGGAGTGTTAGATGTAATAGCAGATTTCAATACACTAATAAACCTAAGCTGAACTCCAGGTAATACTTTATAATCACTTGCAGTTTTTCTTACATGAGAACTATTCATTTCAAGCATCCATGCTAGTGTTAAATGGTTTGTCTCATCCCTGTAACTGCAAGAGAGCATGTTCTGTTGAGAAACAACAGACTTACTGGCTGGATCACCAAATGAAAATAGACAAAAGAAAGCCTAAAAAAGAAAACGAATGCACCCATCACATCTAAAAATCGGTAAGCTAATAATATAATATATGTTTGCATTTGGGTTTAATACTGCTTTAACCACTTTGCCTCTGGACCATTTTTTTTTCACTTTTCTCACACTGGTTAAAAACCTATATTTCTGTCTAGAAAATTACTTAAACCATCCAAATAGTTATCCATTTTCTGAAAGCAGAGGCCCTGTAGAATAGAACATTGGTATTTGCCATGGGTATGCCATTTTTCATATTGCGTGGTATTTGTGCACCAGGTAAAATACACTAAAAGGAGATTAAGGTGTCAGTTTATGAACCAGCGGTAAATGATCTCTGCTCAGTGCTCCGGAATTCTCGGAGAACACAGTTCTCCTGTGAATGTCGTTTATGAAGCGGTGTAGATCAGTTCTCCGAATGAAGGGCGAGCGGTCTACAAACGCTGGAAAATGGCTGCTTTTACTATAATCTCGTGAGATTACAGTAAAAGATCAGTTTACTAAACAGAGGTAAATTATCGCTGCTTAGTTTGTGATCCCTCCGATTCTCCAGCTCTGGGCTGGAGAATCTGGAGGGAGAACACAGATCTCCAGTGAAGGGCTGAACATGTTCTCCGCTGATCTCCTGAGTGTCATAAACTGTGAATGACCAGAGAATAGCTGCAATCCTCTGAATCACAGCTATTCTCTGTGTCATAAACAGACCCCTTAGTGCACATACACTCACACAATTTATACACTGATTTTTTTGTACACAATAAAAAGTGAGGTTGTGTTGATTAGATACCAAATATGTCAAGCCACAAACTGGTAAAAAAATTTAAACTGTCAATAGGTGACATTTTAAAAGGTTTCACAGTTCATCAATTTAAATTTAACTGTAAATGAGGGACCTAGAATTATTTATTTCTCTCAGAGTCTTATTGGGTGACACCCAACATGTGATGTGCATTTCTTGTTTACATACACGTGCACGCCTTACATGTGTGTTTGCATTTGTGTTTACACAATGCCCAATATTCAGTGTTATGTAGCCATACCCATTTATCTCCGAAATGTTTTTTGTCTGCTGCATTACCCCTCCTTCAGGCTGCCCATCTTTATGAGAGTTCAATGTTGGGAGGTATGGGTGACTGGCCAATTTCAGCCATGTTAAAGGATCACCTTTTGTAAAAAAAAAATAAATAAATGTACATATTTTTGTAGGTATAAATATGTGCATTTAATATTTTTTTGACAATGCAGCCTGTAAAGCACTGCAGCCACAATCAGCAGATTGTGGGTGCAATGCCAGGATCCTGCAGACTCTGAGTAAGCTGCATTTGTATCTCCTCTACAGGCAGGTTGACCTATATGTGAAAAATATGTAAGCTGTCATCTTCTCCTTAAAATGCTGGTTGCCCAGCTGTCATACTAATCTAAGGGGTTAAAGTGTTTCTATAGTCAGTATGTTATACTACTAATGGTATAATGGTATTGCACAGAGCATTCCCAATCCTCTTCTGGGGACCCAGCCACTGCTCCTTCTCTTCTCCATCTGCCCCCATAGTAATCCGTTTGCTATGAGGGCAGACATGGGTGCTTGATCCCAAGCTGGCTGTGTGCTACTATTGAAACATACAGTGTGGCTCGGCTCCCCCCCCCCCACAGCATTTGATTGACAGCAACAGGGAGCCAATGGCTCCCACTGCTGCTGTGTCTCCTGTGAGAAGAGGGAGAGGGGAGAGAAGAGATGCAGCCATGCACAGCACTGGATCAGTTGAGGACACAGGTAAGTATTTAGGGAAGTGAGGGAGCAAAGCAAGCTGTAAAACATTTTTTACCTTACTGCAGGAAATGCATGAAGGCAAAAAATGTTTTAGCTTTAGAACGACAGCAAAAAATGTTTTAGCTTTAGAATCACTTTAAATACTTTCTTATTCACTAACCCAAAATAAGAAAGCAAATCAGGAGCTCAGACCTTACTTACTACATGCCGATTGCAAATCAGTGATGCAAAATGTTAAAGTCAGTGGATCAGCATGACTATCAGACAACTAACATTCTCAGTAGGAGGTCAGTAATGACAGTATTTTAGCATTTCATCCCTTTAATAAAAGCTAGTATTCTTTCAAATTCATATATAATTTATAAATGATGCCATTTTGTTGGCTGTTCATTGTCCTTTAGTCTGTTTATGTGAAGCTCATCTGTGACACATAAAAGATTGAAAAGGAATGCCGGAACATTTAAAACATCTGGATTAACTCTGAAGAATAAAGAATTTCATGCTATTTTTGAGTCCACTGATGTTGCTGCTTATACAAACTGCTTCTCTTCAGGTATCAGGGGGGACCTAGCAGTAATAATTGTGTACTCCATATGTATGATGGCTCACTGTACATCAAAGGCTAGAGATTCTTTAACTGTGCAGGTTTGCTTTTCTTTACTAAAATATATGACCTAACTAGTACAACTTCATTATGCAGCTTTCTGACATATTTTTGTACAGTCTTTTATGCTTATGTCATTGTACACAATATTAAAGAACATGCTTATTACATACAGCAATGCAAAGTTTTATAATGATGTGCACAGAGCAAACCAGAAGAAACCAACCTGAAACTGTGGCTACAGTGATCAAAATGTAGCTGATTGCCATGGGCTTCTGCAATTTGAATTCCACACCAGTATACTGAATAAGAATCTACTCTTTGTGCACAAAATTGTTTAAAGAGGTTGAAACAACTTTAAAAAAATATCTATTTACAATACATTCCTGTATGACATCAAAAGGGTACAAAACAGCTTAACTATCTGGGATGACATGACATTACTAAGTGGATAGTATGTGTCAATACAGTATGTCTCTGGGTGCGCTCAGTAAGTATGCTAATATCTGGCAACATGACATTAGCCTAAGGGCACATAGAGAAGTTGCCCCTTACACGTATACAATGCAGTCCATAATTATGCAGGTCTTAAAGCTTTATTCCAAGCAGAATAATGAACAACAGAAAAGACCCACCTTCAGCCTACCCCTTTATTGCATCCTCATACTCCTTGTCCTCTCATGTGGTTTCCTCATCTTGACAACTGAGCTCAAATATCACCCTCAACACCACCAAAAACTGGTGAGATGCCTCAGTAGCAAAATTTGTAGTGGCATCTGGTGCTCCTTTTCCACCCCTGCTTAAAAAATGCAGTAATGACACACCTTAGTTAAAACATCAAAAGAAAGTAGCCTTCTAGTACATAATCTCAGGCCACTGAGGCTAATGGGCTGCTAGTAGTTTCCATAAACAATTCCAAAAAGGAATCTGAGACCATTTATTTGGAAAAATTATCCTCTTTGAAATGTGCAAAATGGTTTGTGTGTCGCTGCCAGTCTGCTCAACAACACCACTACTGCTGAGGCTAACTTCCCTTGTATAATGATCTCTTTTGATTTGTAGATGGGTCATTTGAATTACCTGTGCTGTTCCCATCACCACAAATTCTTTCTTGACACTCATATGTATAATTTTAGCAATTTCCCTGCAAAAGAGTTTTTTTAGCTAAGGAAAACTTTTCAGAATCTGGACCACAATTTTGGGGGTGGCTCTTTTAGGAAAAGAAAAATTCATAAAAAGAAAAGAAAAAACTATTACAAATGACTGTATAATCAAAGAATAAATGGTGAGTGCAAGACAAAAAAGGAAAAAGTAAAGCAGCTAGGACAACGTGGCAAACCCTCTGTCTCCACCAAAAAAAACTCTATAATATCAATGTGCAGTGCTAATAAAAATGTGTGTTATAGTCAATGATGACCAGTGTGATCGTAAAAAAGAAAGGAAACATCAAAAAAAAAGAAATAGAGAATAGTGAATACTCCAATGAAGAAACAAAATGAACGGTATAACAAATAAATGAAAATAAATAAGTCCTCTAAATATCATAATAGTCCCAAAAATAGTGATGTTATCAAATGAACAAAATGTAGTAACTTCTGTGACTGCCGCACTGCACCTCCACCATAATGCACTCACCAGAAGTAAGTAGCAAGCAAGTCCAGAGCAGAATGACACTAAGGGGTGTTTCTGCTTGTTCCTCCTGCCAGTGACTCGGTTGAAGGTGGGATCTCTCCAGAAGCCAGTGATACACCAAATGAACAATCAAAAGTAGAGTAGCCAAGTCTCCATCAACTGGTCATCATTGATTATAACACACATTTTTATTAGCGCTGCACATTGATATTATATTATTACAAATGACTGCATCCAGCTGAGTGAATAATATAGCATAATGGTCTGTGTAAACAGAATGCTTAGAATATTTCTAGCAATCTATTCTGATGGTCTGTTTTACAGCTATAGAGTAAAATAATGCAATGAACAGGGGAAAAAAATATTTCACAGGGCCTAAAAGCCTGCAAAACAAGGCAGATCATTGGCAGTATGTCTCATATTTTGAGAAGTAGGGCCAAACTAATGTTTTGGAACTCTTTCAGACACTTTTTTTTTATCAGAAGTGCAATTTGCCTTTCCTGGTGTTCCTGATTTTGTGGTTCTTACAAAATCTGAGTCTGTGTTTTTTTTGAGCCAACTACATGTCTCTTCTGTATTAACAGAAACATTCACTACAAACCATTAATTTCCTCAAAAAGCAGTAAAATCGAAACCAACTTGTTATGACATAGCTCTCAAGAAGTACAACCAATAAAGGACAATAAGGTACACGAGCAGCTCCTAAACTCAAGTTTAGCAGCTTTTGGCATTTTTTTGCCAATGCTCCTTAACTCAACTCCATAAAAGCCTATGTGTCCATGTACACCTAGGCTTTTAGCAGAGCTTAGGATTGCCACATTTAGGTGTGATTAAACCTCCCTCTCCTGAATGCAGAAGAATCGCGTTCAGGATAGGAATCATTTTCCCGCCAACCGTGGGAAAATGCAAAATGCAGCAAAACCGCTGTACTGCGGTTGCTGCGTTTTGCCACGATTTGTTTTTCGGTCGGGGTAGGCTCGTGTACATGGAGCCTAAGCCCTTCTATAACACTTGAAGAATGCCGTCAAGTCTTCTCAAAAACCTTTTTTTATTTTTTTAATTCCAAGTGCCCAGGACAGGCATTGTAATGCTATTGGCACAGTTGAGACTTGCTTTTTGAATCAAATTAAACCGGCCATAGATGAGTCAAAAACCAAGCTAAAGTTCATGTTGATCATCAAATGGTTTGTTTTTTTGCATCATTAGTGTGCCAGCTGCGATATGCAATTTCCGTGCCGCAATCGAAAGTGTCTGATCCAACATGCTGTTTTGTTTTTTTTTTAGAAAAATGAAACAAATGATGGTGCAATCATGTGCGCCATTTTCATTTTTCAGTCGACAGAAGATTCAGTTTTCTACTGGACGGCTTTAGTCAGGCTTGAGAGAGTGACAGTCTGTCACAGCAACATTGTGACAGTGTGTGTGCAGATTCAGGTATTTGTCTAATGCTTCATCAAAAGCATAAACTCTAGTAGAACAAGAGGACACATAAGCAATGTGGCCCATTCCACTGCAAAGTGGTTGGTTCACTTACCCCTGCCACCATAATGCGCCCATTAAAGGATAAGTGCAAGGTTACCTATCAAAAATAAACATGCTCCCTCATGGCTCTTTTAATTGAAAACCCTCACCTTCAAAAGCAGAATCTGAAGTAGACCACACAGGAAGTCAGTGATTGGGTTTTCATAGAAATGCAGGCACTAAAGCATCCTCTTTACCTTGGAGCATGAGCACTTTAACACTATAGGTTGTAATTGATTTCCCAGTAAGTTAATGAGAGAGACAGGAATAAATTCCAGTCTATAGGACTCCATGGCACATGCATCAAGTTGAAAAGGATGTCTCAGGTCTTGTGTTTCTATGGAAACCCAACTGCTGACTTGCCAGGTAGCATACAGCAGCTTCTGCATCAGAATATTTTTAAGTATTTTTTACATTTTTTAAGTAAAGACAATGCCAGGAAGGAGCATATTTTTATGGTTAATCCTGCACTTATCATTTAAAATAGCTTGTTGGCACATACTACAAAGACTCATCTGTGATTCTAATTCAGCTGTGCCAACAGTTTTCTTTATAGTTAGAAGAAACATAAGAGCAATCCTTAATATTTTATCTGCTAACGTTTATAATTAAAAATTTAAAAGTTATATTAGGGAACTTTTACTTGTCATGAAAATTATACTGCAACTTGTGATTTTGACCAAACATGATGACATTTGGGGAGGGGCTTTCTGTACTGGGGCAGAGAATAGATATCTTATTTTTATTATAATATATTAGAAAATATGCTTCTAAAATGCAAAATTGCATTAAATGCAGAAATATCACCTGCCTTTATCAGTCCACCAGGTTATTTTCTATTTATGAAGATTTTCTTGATTTTGATATCAAACAAATCCATGTCAAATGTAAAGTGACAGTAAAGCCTTAGGAAAAGAAAAGGGGGATTTAATATGGGGACCCCCTTTTCTTATGGGACTGTGGAAGGGGGAAAGTTCTAAGTCTCCCTACTGTATATATACAGTGCAGAAACCTTTAGAAGGAGAGCAGGTTTTTGGTTCCCCCTTTTGGTATGAGGTGAAGAAAAACCAATATAAGTTCCAAGCCCCCCCGATTATATCTTAATATAATGAGGAATTTTCTAGAAAATGGGAGTTTTAAGCCTCCCACTGCACCTGGGGCACACCTGGAAGGCAAATTGGCCAATCAGAAGAGGACTAGGAGAGAGGAGAGGGCTAAAAAAAGGGGGGTTCCGATCATAGGGGAAGCAGACACCTGGGAGGCATCCCTGTGGTGCTTCCCTCCCACTCGCCCCTTTTTTGTTGTCATGGCCAATTATTATTGGTGAGGTCACCTTTTTCAAAAGAGGACGAGTAAGTAAGTATGTTAAATTGAAATGAGATGGCTCATTAGATAGGTATGGTTAATAAGTTGTTGTTTTAATATGTGCAACTTGAGTTGTAGTGACTAAGTTGGTGTTGCGTAGTGATATTTTAAGAAAAAATATTTAAAATATTAATATTGAGTTAATATATACAAATAAAGAGTTATTATAAAAAAATTATACTTATATTTATACCAATAATAAAACGTTATTACCAAAAAAATTAAAAGTTGTTGTCTTTTATTTGGTGAAAGAATAAAGCATACTGCCTACAGTCCCATAAGGTTTTTTTACCTTAATGCATTCTATGCATTACGGTAAAATACCTTCTGTGCCTGAGATCCCCGTCACTCTCCCCTATACTTACCTGAGCCCCATCATGATCCAGCACTGTGCCTGGGAGCAGCAGCTCTCCTGGCTCTGTCCCCCTCACTGGGCAGATCAATATTAGTGGCTCCCGCTGCTGTCAATCAATCTCTGTGACAAGGGAGCCGGGAAGAGGCTGTGCCCCGCTGTCTGTGTCTGTAAAAGCAGGCAGCTGAGCTAGGGGAGTGAGCCTGCATGATTGCCCCCATAGGAAGCAGCTTCCTATGGGGCACTGGATGAAGAGGAGGAGACAAGAGTGCTGGCAGGGGAACCCAAGAAGAAGAGGATCAAGCCTGCTCTGTGAAAAACCCTTGCACAGAGCAAGTAAGCATAACATTTTTATTATTTTAATTAAAGAAAAACTAAGCTTTAAAACCACTTTAAAAGAAATTGACTGAGGTCTCCAAACTGAATTTCAGGGGGCAATTTTATATGGAAAGCGACAAGGGTATGATTAGGACTATACTGTATGTTCCTCTTTTCAACTGTGCTAAATTCTGGGTACAAAAAAAAAAGTTATATATTTCTCAATAGCTACAAAGAATATAAATCCACTCTCTGTTTACCAAATACCTTTGCAAATACAGATATTACCATGTAAATGTAACACCGACATCATGACTTGGCTGCACATAGCTTGTGTAGAGAACAGGCCTATGGGTGGGACCCAGCATGCCCACCCAGTCCAGCCTGCCTGCAGAAAACTACAGAGGGGGTGGAGACAAGACCAGTCACCCCACACAAGGGAGAAAAAGCAGCGGTGCCTGGTCTTTATTGCAAAATGAAAGGGCAGGAGTTGTTCAATGCTACGTTACAGTGCAGATCTGGAAGAAATACACAAAGGACAGTGTGATTCAAGTAAGAGCGCACATGGCTCTTGCATTTAGACAATATTTGTTTCTCTAATCTGGTATCAACTTGGCAGGTATGATAATTAATTGCTTGAGGTAGATCAGTGCTCTTAAGAAAAATTAAAATGTGTTTCTAATAGGTTAAGTTACCTGGGGAATATGTCAGCGCCTTAGCTGAACCAAGATGTAATCCACTGTCATGTCCTAACCTGCAATGTGAATAACAGCTGGAGTCTGATTGTTTACCATGGGCAGTTGAGACAATTCTCTTTCATTTAGTCCCAGCCCTAGTATGCTCAAAAATACATTGTAATATTTGGTTTAACATGTCACCAGGTTTTCTAACATCAGTAAACCCATTCATTAATTTGTTCTAGCGACCTTAGCATAGATCTAAACCCTAACAATAGGACATTTTAGATTGGTAAAGCACTGTATGTTATAAAAAAATGCAAATTTTTTTAATACATAAAATTTTTGCTTTTTTTCATCCTTTGTTTCATTGCAGCACTTCTGATCTCCTGAAACCCAATCTCATTGCAGGACTATGTCTGTGCAATGTACATCAGCAGGCCTGTTTGTAGTCTCCAGTGGGAGAGGGTGACTGTGCAGGGTGACCATGCAGTAGAGCAATTGGAAGACAGGAATAGTGTGTTGTTGACTTATAACAGGAAGTGTCTGCACAAGTACCTTCATGGCAGGATCACCAGGCCAGGGGCGGACTGACCATTTGGAAACTCGGACACTGCCCGAGGGCCCGGGATCAGTAGGGGGCCCCATGAGATGCCCCTGGTACCTTTTTCATAGGCTTTTTTGAGTTTGGGCAAGGACACAGGGGCCCCATGATCCCCTATTGCCCGGGAGCCCCATGAGTTGTCAGTCCTCCCCTGCACCAGGCATTATTTTAAAGCTTCAGATTTTAAAAATAGTGACAAAGACTTAAAAATGTAAACATGTTAAAGCTTATATGGATTTCAGTGATTTGGTTTATAAATACAATAATAGCAATCAAGGAGAAAAAGTTCAGGGGGATGGGTAGAGTAAACAACAAATTACTTTCTATGAAGATGTCATTAATACTATGGGGTTGTGTTGAAAAGAAGCAGATCAAAAATGTGCCTATTAAGGTATGCATACAAACCACTGAATCAAGCACTAATTGCAAACATTAGAAGTACTTCCATGAATCCATTCTGACATTGTTCACCTATACTGAATGGGTTCTCTCAGTTGTTCTGAGATGAGAAAACCTCTTAAGTCTTTTTAAGTTGAAATGACAGCCATGCAGCATGCCTGTTACTAATTCCAAACATTACACAGTTCTCAGCCATATGTAGTAGACAAACTAAGAAATACTGGGTCTTCTGGATCTGTTGGTTGGTTGCTAATGGTCAGTGCTGTGTTGTTCAACCACATTGCTAAAATACCCATACCAGTCATGTGTTTAAGATTTCCCTTCTTTTCTCATGAATTTAAAGGAGATTTAATGGTAATAATGGTAATGGATTTTGAAAATTGCCCAGACAATTCTTGTTGAAGCAAAACTCTAGCCAAAAGCTAACCATGCACTTGAAATATACACTCACTGGCCACTTTATTAGGTATACCTTCAGAGCTGCCTTAATTCTTCATGGCATAGGCTTAACAAGGTGCTGTAAACATTACTCAGAGTTTTTGTTCCATATTGACATGATAGCATCACACAGTTGCTGCACATCCATGATGCAAATCACCCATTTCACCACATCCCAAAGGTGCTATTGGATTAAGATCTGATGACTGTGGAGGCCACTGGAGTAAAATGAACTACTTGTCATGTTAAAAAAAAACTGTTTGAGATGATTTGAGCCTTGTGACATGGTGCATTATCCTCATGAAAGTAGCCATCAGAAGATGGGTACACTATAGACATAAAGGGACGGACCTGGTCAGCAACAATACTCAGCATTTAAACAATGCTCAATTAGTACTAAGGGGCCCAAAGTGTGCCATGAAAATATCACCCACAGCATTACACTACCACCAGCCTGCACCGTTGATACAGGGCCGGATGGATCCATGCTTTCATGCTGTTTACACCAAATGCTGACCCTACTATTTGAATGTTGCAATGTTGAACTCGAAACTCATCAGACCAGGCAATGTTTTTCCAATCTTCTATTTTTCAATTTTGGTGAGCCTGTGCAAATTGTAGCCTCCATTTCCTGTTCTTAGCTGACAAGAGTGGCACCGTTGTGGTCTTCTGCTGCTGTAGCCCGTCTGCTTCAAGGTTCGAAGTGTTGTGCGTTCAGAGCTGGTATTCTGAATACCTTGACTGTAATGAATAGTTATCTGACTTAATGTTGCCTTTCCATCATCTTGAACCAGTCTGCCCATTCTCCTCTGATCCCTAAAATCAACAAGGCATTTTTTCCACACAACTGCCGCTCACTGGATATGTTCTCTTTTTCAAACCATTCTCTGTAAACCGTAGAGATGGTTGCGTGTGAAAATCCCAGTAGCGCTTTTTGAAATAGTCAGACCAGCCTGTCTGGCACCAACAACCATGCCACATTTAAAGTCACTTAAATCCCCCTTTCTTCCCCATTCTGATGCTTGGTTTGAACTTCAGCAAGATGTCTTCACCATGTCTAGATTCCTAAATGCATTGAGTTGCTGCCATGTGATTGGCTGATTAGCAATTTGTGTTAACAAGCAATTGAACAGGTGTAACTAATAAAGTGGCCTGTGAGTGTATATATATATATATATATATATATATATATATATATATGATTTGAAATGTGATGAGTAGCAATACACTGTACACTATCAAGCTAAAGAATGTTTTGCTTTATCTCTGGATATTTAGCTGCACTCTCGTACCTGGTTGCTGCATGGCTTGTTTTAGATAATTATCAATTACTTACCATATTCAATCAATTCGTTTCTGATCTTCTGACGATCCATAATATCAGGATTAACTTGGGCTTCATCTCTTACAATACTGAAAATTGATTTAATGGTATGCCTGGCAAGGTTAATTGGGTTTTAGATTTTTTTTAACAGTGTTTATTATTGTGTTTATGTGTTTATGCTTTTGATACAAACTAAACTGATACAAAGTTTCAATGTAAGTAAATAAAGTGGGGAGGGTTTACTAAAGGCAAATAGACTGTGCATTTTTCAAGTGCAGTTGCAACCATTTTCCCCAGAGCTTAGTAAATGAGGCGAAGCTCTGCTGATTTCCATCAGTCATTAACCTCCCTAGCGGTCTGATTATGTCCATATTTCTGTGCTCAAAGCGGTACATTTTTTTGCATTGAAATATGTATTTTTTTTATTGTAGGCCTGTCTAGTAAACATCCCGGGTATGCTAAAATTTGAAACACGAAATCATGAATTATAATTTAACAAATAATCATAAAAAATAATAATATAATAATACATTTAATTCAATAATATAATCAAACCAAAAACACTGAAATTTGAAATATAGCGCCAAGTTCGCACATCACTGAGCAAAGTCGCAAAATCGTTTTCAGTGTCTGATGACGAATTTCCCCACGAATCATTATCACTCAATTCTGCAAGTAGTTCTAATTTACCTAAAGGGACGCTTTTTGGATGCCATGGACAGTAAAAATGTAGGCAGGGCACAGGACAAAAGCACTAGGGACAAAATGTATGTGAAATGGTTTGATACAGTAATGTTTTACTATGTGATTTTAGTGAATTTAGTGAATGTTACTTTTTGTCATTTTCAAATTTCCGGCCAGTTCTGTCCCTGTACGTCCCGATGTCGCAGGGGACGGAACCCAGAAGACAGATGCCGGCATCCGCTGGAGGACATTACAGGGGACACTGCAGGAGGGACATCGCAGGAGCGCAGGAGAAGGTAAGAGAAGAACAGATCCCGGAGCAGCGCCGCATAGTAAGCCCGAGTGTAGCTCGGGGTTACCGCTTGTAGTACTGAAACTATATATATATATATATAAAAAACAAACTGTAGTGAGCGCTCTAATATATATACAGTCATGGCCGAAATTGTTGGCACCCTTGATATTTTTCCTGAAAATCAAGTATTTCACACAAAAAAGGTATTGCATTAACACATGTTTTGCTATACACATGTTTATTCCCTTTGTATGTATTGGAACAAATATAAAACAGAGGCAGAAAAGCAAATATGACATAATGTCACACAAAACCCCAAAAATGGGCTGGACAAAAGTATTGGCACCCTTAACTTAATATTTGGTTGCACACCCTTTGGAAAACATAACTGAAATCAGTCGCTTCCTATAACCATCAATAAGCTTCTGACACCTCTCACCCGGAATTTTGGACCACTCTTCCTTTGCAAACAGCTCCAGGTCTCTCTTATTGGAAGGACACCTTTTCCCAACAGCAATTTTAAGATCTCTCCACAGGTGTTCAATGGGATTTAGATCTGGGCTCATTGCTGGCCACTTCAGAACTCTCCAGCGCTTCTTTGCCATCCATTTCTGAGTGCTTTTTGACGTATGTTTGGGGTCATTGTCCTGCTGGAAGACCCAGGATCTTGGACGCAAACCCAGCTTTCTGACACTGGGCCCTACAGTGCGACCCAAAATCCTTTGGTAATCCTCAGATTTCATGATGCCTTGCACACAGTCAAGGCACCCAGTGCCAGAGGCAGCAAAACAACCCCAAAACATCATTGAACCTCCACCATATTTTACCGTAGGTACTGTGTTTTGTTCTTTGTAGGCCTCATTCCGTTTTCGGTAAACAGTAGAATGATGTGCTTTACCGAAAAGCTCTATCTTGGTCTCATCTGTCCACAAGACGTTTTCCCAGAAGGCTTTTGGCTTACTCAAGTACATTTTGGCAAACTGTAGTCTTGCTTTTTTATGTCTCTGTGTCAGCAGTGGGGTCCTCCTGGGTCTCCTGCCATAGCGTTTCATTTCATTTAAATGTCGACGGATAGTTCGCGCTGACACTGATGCTCCCTGAGCCTGCAGGACAGCTTGAATGTCTTTGGAACATGTTTGGGGCTGCTTATCCACCATCCGGACTATTCTGCGTTGCAATCTTTCATCAATTTTCCTCATCCGTCCACGACCAGGGAGATTAGCTACAGTGCCATGGGTTGCAAACTTCTTGATAATGTTGCGCACTGTGGACAAAGGCAAATCTAGTTCTCTGGAGATGGACTTGTAACCTTGAGATTGTTGATATTTTGCCACAATTTTGGTTCTCAGGTCCTCAGACAGTTCTCGTCTCCTCTTTCTGTTGTCCATGCTTAGTGTGGCACAGACAGACACACAATGCAAAGGTTAAGTGAACGTCTCTCCTTTTTATCTGCTTTCAGGTGTGATTTCTATATTGCCCACACCTGTTACTTGCCCCAGGTGAGTTTACAGGAGCATCACATGCTTGTAACATTCTTATTTATCCGCAGTTGTGAAAGGGTGCCAATACTTTTGTCCAGCCCATTTTTGGAGGTTTGTGTGACATTATGTCGAATTTGCTTTCTTTCCTCCCTTTTTTTGTTTTGTCCCAATACACACAAAGGGAATAAACATGTGTATAGCAAAACATGTGTTAATGCAATACGTTTCGTGAGAAATACATGATTTCCTGGAGAAATATCAAGGGTGCCAACAATTTCGGCCATGACTGTATATATATATTTTTTTTTTAATTATCCTTGCACCTAATTGGGTATTCTTTGCAAAATGAAGCTTTACCACATTTACATTTACTAAGGTAAATGAGTGCAACTGCACTTGTAAAGAGCACAGTCTCTTGCCTTTATAAAATCCACCCCATTGGTTTTGTAAATGTTTCTTGTTTGATGTGAGGTGTTTTGCTCATTCCTATCTCCATTTTGGGGTTTATTATAACTAATATCAATTTTAGGAGTTTGTTGAATGAACAGACATTATAGATAACATTTATGCAAAGGAATAGCCGTTTGTTTTCTTTCGTTTGCTTACAAAAGCCAATTGCAATCTGAAAGCTGCAGGTCACAAGATTTAAAACTTTTAAATTTTTTTTTAATGGCCAACAATCTTCTAATTATTCTCATAGCACACTATTCTCTTTTGAACACTGGTCAGTTAATAAAGGTAATTTAAATCAAGTGATCATTTATTGCTATGCTTCGTGTGTTGCAGCTAGACTTTTTGATTCCCTTTTCTTCTGTGGCAGCCAAGGGTAAAGGTGTCATTCTACATTAATGTAGCCATCACTCTGTCACAAATAACTGTCACTGCATTTAGCTGCTTTGCTTCAGTACTGTACAAAGTCTTAATTTGGTGAGATAAAACAGAAAATGTTCTCTAATAGAAAAGGTGTCAGAAAAACATGATTTGACTTCTAATGTATGATTACTGTGCATTAACTTATGAACTCCTGGCAGTCTCACTCATGCTTGTGTGCTCTGACCAATGCATTATACACTGATACAGATTTGTATTCATGCCAAGTATACCACATTTTGCATCCGCTTATTAGATGTATGTTATGAATTAAAAGGGTTGTGACAGGTGTGACAAATCTGTTATGATTTTTTCCCGGTTTGATAGATGAAATAGTATGTAGCAAAGACCTAATAAAAGCTATAAAACTTTCTTTGCAAAATAACTTTCCTAAGAAAAATATGGGGGTTCTAATTTCTGACCTTCTTTTTAAAATGCTAGTTCCCTGTCTGTCATGGCTTTAATGCTATCTGGGTCGCAGATGTTAAACATATATGCCTTTCAGAGAAATATTTTCTAAGGGTCTTTTGTTATACAAAACTTTTACAAAACTGTACTTTTTTACAGCTATGATTTTGCTGACCCTATCCTCTCCACCCAACAGCCCCTGAACATCTTATACTCACCTGTCCTCCCTTCTGATAGATCCCCTATGTATAGCAGTCTGGGTATTACTGCTGAAAAGTGTCCCAGCCAAGACAACTTCATCTTTCTGACAAGCACAGAAAAATCATATTAATTTACATGGAGAATTAGTCTGCCACCTGAATCAAAGAACAGGTAAGTATGATCCTTTGGGGGGTAAGCCAAGTGCTAAGTGCTGTTGGTGGGGGAGGGGTTAAGTTAAGGGATATTCTTTAACTTCAGAATATTGAGTGTTCTTTAACCACTAGCCTACAGGGCACTTATACCCCCTTCCTGCCCAGGCCAATTTCCAGCTTTCAGCGCTGTCACACTTTGAGTGACAATTGCGCGAGCATGCAGCACTGTATCCATATGAAATTTTTATCATTTTTTTGTGACAGATAGAGCTTTATTTTGGTGGTATTTAATCACCTCAGGATTTTTTATTTTTTCTTAAACAAACCAAAAACCACTGAAAATTTTGAAAAAAAAGTTTTTCTTAGTTTTTGTTATAAAATGTTGTAAATAAGTGATTTTTCTCCTTCACTGATGTGCGCTAATGACGCTGCAGTGATGGGCACTGATAGGCTGCACTGATGGACACTGATAAGTGGCACTGTTGGGCACTGATGAGGAGGCACTGGTATGTGGCACTGATGGGCATTGACAGGCATCACTGATGGACACTGAAAGACAGCACTGATAGGCGGCACTGATAGACAGCACTGATAGGCAGCACTGATAGGCAGCACTGACTGGCACTGTTAGGCGGCACTGACTGGCACTGATAGGCGGCACTGACTGGCACTGATAGGTGGCACTGACTGGCAGTACTAATAGTTGGCACTGATTGGCATTGATAGGTGGCACTGACTGGCACTGATGGGTGACACTGAAAGGCAGCACAGATGGGCACTGATATGTGGCATTGATGTGCACTGGTAGGCACTGATATGTGGCATTGATGTGGCACTGATGGGCACTGGCACGAGGCACTGATGAGCACTGACACAAGGCACTGATGGACACAGACAGGTGGCACTGCTGGGGCTATACTGATCATCAGGGCACACTGATCATCAGTGCCCTAATGATCAGTGTACATGCCCCCTCCGCGGAAAGCCGATTACTGGCTCTCCTCTCCACTCGAGCTGTCAGCGTGACAGCTCGAGAGAAGAGAAATGCCGATAACCGGCATTTCCCTGTTTACATGTGATCAGCTGTGATTGGACACAGCTGATTACATGACCGAGCCGACATCTTCGGTTCTTTCCGTGATCGGTGATCCGCTGTGTCCTGAGATGTGCATGCACGGTGAGAATGGGAGGACATCATATGACGTCCTCCCAGAATGAGAGAACCACCTTGCATCTGTCATATTACTATATGGCGGGCGGGAGGTGGTTAAAGGACTATTAAACCAAAAAGCAAACATTTATTGTATTGCAGCTTACCAATTCTTACATGTGATGGCTACATTTTTAGGCTTTTTTTCCTTCATTTTCATCTGGTGATCCTGCCAATAAGTCCATTGTGTTTAAACAGAACAAGCTCTCCTGTAAATGTAACAGTTAGAGTGTTGAGACAAACCATTTACCACTCACAGGGGTGCTTACAATGATCAGCTCTTATTTATTTATGTAAAACCTTTATCACTTCCTAGATTGTAAGCTCCCAGGATCAGGCCCTCCTTTCCCTCTTGTATTTAACTGTATTGTTTCTGTATTGTCTCCCGTTCTATTGTAAAACGCTGAGCAAACTGTTGGCGCTATATAAATCCTGTATAATAGTAATAATCACTAAATACACTGACACTAACTTCAGTTTGTTTGTATATCTAAATCTGCAAGCATATCTAACACTCCTCTCCCCCCAGACTGACAATGCTGCAGTCCAAAGGTTCCCTTGTGCCCTTCATCCAAAGTGGGAGCACTCTAATACACGAGATGTGTAACTGGACAGATTTCCAAAGGGAAAAGGCCTAAAAATGAAAACAAATGCAGCCACCACATCTAAGGATTGGTAAACTACAGTATATTACATTTTTGGTTTTGGGTTTAATGCCACTTTAACATACACTTGCAGCTTGTAAAATAAGTTTTTAACCCTGAACTTTTTTTGTATGTAATGATTCAGTGTCACACCTTAAATCTTTTAGGTTCTGTAAACTACCCAACATATTATAGTACATCATTTGTCTTTGGAAAATTGGGTGTAAATTTTATAACAGATTTGAATGCACATATTTTTAATTTCTAGTTTTTAATTCAGAAGAAATAACAGACAATTTGAAAAAATGTATATTCCTGTAATTATTTTCAAGGCTAAATTTACTTAAAGCAGACCTTCACCTATGAATATGACTTTCTCTCCTTTCCCTCCTCCACCCTCTTACACATTTACGAAAAAATACCTTTTTTTTTTAATTTTCCATTTTCTACTTCCTGAATCCTTGTCTAGGCGAGAATGGCGTATTCAGCATTTCTGCATTATCTATGCATGTTACATGTATGCAAAGACATGCAGCGGGACTATGAGACCTGGTTGAGATCCAGGGTGTGTCTGTGCATGAATGAGATGCCCCATTTGCATGTATCAAAACCAGCAGGTCTCTACCAGTTTATGTGACCTGCCAGTGAGGCACCTCATTTCTGTGCATGTGTGGAAGTTTCTCACATGTGCAGATAAATGTATATAATTGCTACTGCACAATGGATCTTCACATGTCATCCAAAAGATTTTATCTAAAGTGATCACAGCAGAAGAGTACGTTTCAGGGTCATGCAGGATCTCTTTGTCAGGCATGTGATGCCTGAAGAAGGGTTCCTGTGCGGCACCAAAAGTTGCACTCTTCTGCGGTGATGTGATAATTTTTAATAAAATCTATTGGATGGTACTTGAAAATCCATAGTGTTTTGGCAATTATATACATTGATCTGTGAAGTTTCCAGTCTCCAACTGGCTATTTGCTGGAGCACCCGCCATTCCTTGGCCTACTCTAGGAGCATGTGCAATGGGTACATTAGTATTGTTTCCTGCATGTGCAGACACACCACAGGTCTCTGAAGGTCCCATAGATGGTAAAGAACACTTTGGTTGCCAGGAAGACAATGATGGACCCAATGAACTGGTAAGTATTTTGTTTTTATTTTCACAGGACAGTTAGTAGGAATTAGAAATTTAACAATAGCTAGATACAGTAAAGTTCCTTCACAACAAAAAGTAACCATCGAAGTCTGCTGACTGAAAGGATATCACATAAGCATGTAAGTGTGTGAAATGATAAAGCGCAGTTCCCCTTTCAATACTACATTGCCACACATGGAGGAAAAAATCATCAGTTTGCCTAAATTGTTAACATTCCATTCAGATAAGATCATGTTGGGTTGGTGAGGTCACAAATTAGCACAAAAGTGACTTTTTTACAGATTTGCGATCACTACAATTTTGTGTTCAATCAGGCAGTAAGTTTGGTTAAATATGTGGATGGATTTTTTTTTAATGCATTTTATATTACTTTTTCCTTTTTTTGTTCTTCATGGGGGGGGCTGAATATGGTCAGGGAATGCCTGATCTAAATATGCATGCAGCTGTGCAGCAACAGACCACTTCTAATAGTGATCTATTGCTGGCTGTAATCAGCCAGCAGTACACAGTAGGAGTGATCTGTTGCTGCAGGCAGAGGTAGAGCTGCTTCAGCTGTGCACAGGAGCCATTGTAATATCAGAATGTGCTATGACATCACACATGAAGTCATTTGACTTCAAATGTAAACATGATGAAGAAGCAATCAACAGCAGGGAGTTAAAGTGTTTTGTGAAGTTAGATAGCCCATTCAAAATTAATAAGCAGTACACACCTGTGGGAAAGTGGAATAGCCATCTTGTTTATTGGACATTTGGTTTTGATTGAACAGTGTATTGCCTGTATATATTGCATTTAGAAGACCTGTTGTGTAGCATTTGTATTTTTTGTGTTAGAATGCTATTTACACCTCCAGCCGGGAGATGGCTTTCTGCCTTTTGAAGAAGTGCTCTCTAAAAGGAACTTCTGGAAGCAACAATCTTGCATGAATGATCATTATCATGAATGAATTCCACCAGAGGTCCAACCCATCTTAAGACCTACCAATTGTATTAAAAATCCCTGGTCAGACAGAGCAACTTGTTTGAACACAAAACTCTGTAAATACATCTTCTTTTCAATTAGGCTTCAGCATTAGAAATTTTACCAAAAGCTGTGAGTTTAGGTTTTCACTTAAAAAGTGAGGAAGGGACCCTTCATGCCTCTGAAACAATGGCTTTTATGACTGATGTGACATTGCACTAATAAATGCTGGTGATGTCTCTTGTTTTACAGTGGGTACAAAACAAACCCAGCATTGGTGTCAGTGGCCACAGAAATAACCTGCAGCATTTGCGATAGTGGCAGCAATAATAACCCCCCACATTGACAACAGAGACCACAAAAAGAAATCCCTTATTGGCGTCATCAACTGCTAAAATAGCCCCCAGGAGTTTTGTTCAGTTAACACCCCCCCCCCCCCACACACACACACACACACTGCACTGGTGCTCAGTTGCAGTTTGATTTAAACCCTCATTGGTTGGCAGTGCTGTTAACCTCCTCGGCGGTATAATTCTTTCTGATTTTTTGTGCTGAAAGCGGTACCATTTTTTTGCATGGAAATATGTAGTTTTTTATTGTAGGCTGTAATTTTTAGGAATAACTCACTGAAATCTGTCCAAACAAGAGTCTAGTAAACATTCCGGATATGATAAAACTTGAAACACGAAATCATAAATTATAATTTAATAAATAATCATAAAAAATAATAATATAATAATAATAAATTTAATTCAATAATATAATCAAACCAAAAACACTGAAATTTGAAATACAGAGGCAAATTCGCACATCACTGAGCAAAGTCGCAAAATCGTTTTCAGTGTCTGATGACGAATTTCCCCACGAATCATTATCACTCAATTCTGCAAGTGATTCTGATTTACTATCGCTGTTCTCTAGCTGGTCTAAAACCGCTTTTGACGTGAAGGGGGTGCTTCTTGGACGCCATGGACTTTTCTAAGTTTCCAGGCAGAAAGAACAGTCAAAATGCAGGCAGGGCACAGGACAAAGCAGTAGGGACAAAATATATGTGAAATGCATTGAAACAGCAATGACAGCAAAAATGACATTTTTTAAAAATTTCCAATTTGCCGCCGGTTCCAGCGCCCGTACGTCCCAATGTCACAAGGACCGGAACACGGAAGCCGGATGCCAGCATCGGCCGGAGGAGATGGCCGGGGGCGCTGCAGGGGACACATAGCGGGAGCGATGGACAAGGTAAGTGCTGCAGGGACCCCCTGAGCAACGCCGCATGGTAAGCCCGAGTGTAGCTCGGGGTTACCGCTCTTGGTACTCAAATTTTACCCCGAGCTACACTCGGGAAAACCGCTAAGGAGGTTAAATGAGATGTATAGCCAAAGCTCTTTTGGATATACTTCTCCTGGAAATCACAGGAGTGCAGTTCGTTCTGTACTTCTGTGACCTGTTTTCAGCCATCGGCAGGCTAAAGTCTGCTGTTGGCTGATGTTACAGAGCCAGTAGGCTCTGAAAAGATCCCAACCATCCCAGAAGCCTGGACCGACACCTGGCTCAGCCTCTCAGCAATCCCTAGTCACCAGTCTCTATTCACGGAACACTGAGCATTGAGCAACCAGCAATCTTTCATCACTCAGTTGTCAGTCTTAGAGTTGGCACGAGACAGATGTAGTGTTGGATTGATGCTGCATCCACCTAGGTAAGTATTCTTACAGTATATATTTTTTTAAATCCATTTTTTTTTTTTAATCCATACATCTCTTTCAACCTTCTTGTACTGGTGCTCAGTTGTAGTACTAATTAGTATATATGGTCAGTAGCAGCACTATTTAACATCCCCCTTCATTTGTAGCCAGTGGCAGTTTTTTAACACTCCCCCCTGCATTGGTGCTCAGCTGCAGTGAAATGTAAACCCCAGTAGGGGAATTACTTACATACTTTCTCCCTCTCCACAAGAAGGCTGGGACTTTACTTATACTGTTGGGTGGAGATTACTCTGTCTGACGATAAAGTCTTTATTTTAGTGCCAGGTGCCCAGAACTGGGAGCCACTCACAGGAGGAATGGAGAGCATTGGCGGGGGACTCCAAAAGAGGAGATAAGGGACCATTCTGTGCAATATCCTTGCAAGGAGCTGGGACATATAGCATCTTTTTTATTTTTTGAAAACAAAACAGCCTTTATTATCATTTTAAAGAATAACAGTAACAAAAATGTAAAACAGTGTATTGATTTTGCAAGTGCAGAAGAATACCGGATATTGCCATAATTCCTGTGTTCCTGTGTATTGAACTGATATTTCAAACAATGTTTTCAGTTTTACTCTTGAAGCACCAAACAAATTGACTCTCAGGGCTCATTCACACATGCATTAATACCCTGTGTTTAAGCCACATTTAGGCAGCGTTTTTAAAGCTTCAAAAATACTTGCATGAGACTGGTATGCAGGAGCTGCTGCCTATGCCTGGTAACTATGCTGAGATCTCGGTTACTGTGAGTACTGCCTTGCCCTTTACCCAGGGTCCCTTGAACACTGACAATGTTGATCCCATGACTGTACCCACACTAAAAGATGTGTACAATGCAGTGCAAAAATGTACCTCCTCTCTAGGAGGATTAGCAGCTCTGCTTCATGGGATGAGAGAGAATATTTCACTTATGCCATGACATGAAGTGTATTAGGAAACACGCCTCTGCTCTAAAAAGCCATGTCAGTGTCTTGGAATATGCAAAAGGTTGCTTGAAATCTGAATTAATCTTCAATCAAGCTTTGGCAATAAAAATGGGAAGCTGTTTGGTTTCTATGCAAAGTTGCATTGGATTTTGTACTCTTCAGTTTTAGTAAATAACCTCCAATGTGTAATATACTGTCATACAATTTAAATAAGTGAATGTATCGGTGTGCTACTAAGTGTTAACACAGTATATAATAAACCCCAGACGCCAAATTATACTTTCTCCCCCGAAAGTCCAAAACACATAGTCCAACTCTTAATCAGTGTCTCCGTGTCAAGAAACCCCACTAGTGCTGATGTCTTCTATTAGAACTTTCTTTTACAAGTGATAAACTCCTCTTCCTCCACTCAATACCCAAATGATAAAGTCCACTTGCATAAAAATGGGGGTCTCATCTCACTCCACAAAGTATCCGATTCACAATGGCATCATAACATGTGACAAAGTATACCCAAAATAGTGTAGTAGGCAATAATAGGGATATCACTCTTTAAGGATAAAATTGTGCTTACAAACAAGCAAGGTGTCTCAGCATAAATTTCAGTGGCAAAACAGTATGAAAACCTTTTCCAAAATGGCCACTCAGTAACTTCCGGTTTACGTTCCACGTAACTTTCTGATGCGTTTCATCACTTCGGACTTCATCTGAGGCCATTTTGGAAAAGGTTTTCATACTGTTTGGACTATGTCATACAATCTAGACCGCATAGACAATCACAACTGTTTTTTGTTTTGCAGTTTAGCCTATAGCACCATAATACTGCCCTATAATACTGATGTTCACAATATGTTGTCCAACCCCAGACTCAATGTATGCATCTACTGTATATCCACAGATCTTAATGGGTTATACTAGGGAAAATCTACTTCTGCTAAATATTTCCCACCTTAACATATGCAAGGGTTTGTACTTTTATAGACAGCAGCACACTAAAAATGTATAAAGGTTTCATCTTTTAATACAAAATTAAATTTGCTTTTCAAAGCCACAAGCATTACAAGCTCCTTAAACAATAAATTATAAATATTCCCCCTGGCAGTTAATTGAGACACAAACCTTTGTCTATAGCTTAAGCATAGTTTATATTTCAATTTATATATAACCATGCAATGACTTTTAAAATTACACAACCATAGCTGGATAAACAGTTTCACTGCTTTTACTTCATTCAATAAAAAGCCCATTACTTAAACATCAATTTAAATAACCAGTGTGGCAGAATAATAAAAGGATAGGTCCCTTATAATGTCAGCATTGTCTCCAAAAACACTTTGTCAGCATGACATCCAGCAGCAATATATTCATACCCATAGTTAGTATTGTACACGTACATATATATACATTATATATATAAATATATATATATATACACGCACACACTTTTAAAGGATTGTTTTTTCCAATTTGGGTGGAATATCACAGCTTGGCACAACCTGCACCTTACTGTGTCCTAACTTCATACTATCTGTCCTCAGATGCTTCTCCCCTTCTGCCTCCCTCCACTCCCCGGAGCTCATGCCTACCTGCAGTTGCTTTAGTATTCCAATACACATATAATGCATATAATAATATATATGCTCTACAGCAGTGTTTATCTTTTTTCAGTCAAGGCATCCTTTAAACTTTAAAATGTAAATAGTTTTACATAATTCAGCAACATTCACACATGTATTTTTCTTCAATAAAAATAGGATGGTGCCAACCTGCAAGTGTGTAGACAATATAAATAGTAAAGGTTTGTGGGTTGCACAGAATCTTTTACTGCATTATAAAACTAATAAGGGAGGACCTCAGTTATGAGGAACAATTACAAACTTTAAACTTAGTCCCACTCAAGAAGAGACATTTAAGAGGGTTTATGATTGCATTATACAAATATTTGAATGGTGACTCTAGCTTAGGGAGGAAACTATTTAACCTAATTTCTCTAAAGAAGACATTTGGGCACACAATGAAGTTGGGTGAGAAGCAGTTTAATCTCAAACTGCATAAGAGGTTCTTTACTGTGACAGCTGTAAGGATGTGGAACTCCTTTCAACAGTTGGTGGTGTCAGTGGGAAATTTAGATAAATGCTAAATATTTTGGTTGTGTGTCTCAGGACTGGTGCCCTTATTCAACCTTACCAATTATGTAACTATGTAAAAACTATGTAAAAAAAATATATTTTATTGTTTCATTCCTAAAATACAGAAATACATTACAGATAAAAATAATTATATTCAGTACCAAAAGATCCTTTGGGAGAAAATAGGCCATTATAGGATTTCGTTATTGCTATAACCACAAATATGGAAATGCATGCTTCGAAAGATTACAGTTAAATAAAATTCAAAGGAAGAAAACAATAGAGATAAGGTTATTGGATCACAAAGACATATGTCAGCCCATAAGCATCAAACCATGAACCCTGTTAGCAAATTCAAGAATGGTAATAAAGACATGTGGACTCAATTAAAACAAATCCACATATGTCTCAAATGTTTTGAGAAATATCCACTAGAGAATAAAAATGAGTTAAATTTTAACATGGGCTTAACATACATTAGTTTTCTGGTAGCAGTTCCTCTGCATATATCATATATTTTTGGAGCCATTTTATCTGTGTGATTCACATACATGCTAGGAGACTTATATGAGACTCTCATGAGATATACAGTATATTTGTCACATGTCCGAGTCACTATTGCATTCTCAATTTTAGCAGGTGTAACAGACTAATAGTGTATTAAACATGCTTGTCAGAAAGAAAATAGACACCAATCAAACCTCCACTAGCCTTCAGTGCATAGAACCGATGGCTACCAGCAAGTAAATGAAAAGTGATGGTTGTTACTGTGCATGAATGAATGCAAATGTTTTTGCTTTCATCAAACATTTAAGAATTATCTGTATAATAAAAATAGTGCATTTCCTTGAATAATTAGTTAAAGTGTACAGTTTGTTTGGATCAAATGAATAAAAATACATATTCAGTCACAGTTTGGAATACTGAATCCCTATATTAACTTTTATGAATCCTGGACAATTGACACTTGTTTACATGCCAATACCTAATCATGCATTTCTTATGCAACGGTAATGCCTTTCTTATAGGCACCAACTTCCACTCTAACATATTTAGGAATACAATTGATGTCACTACAAAGACAATCCAATAAGTCATTTTTAGGTACGCAAACAGTGGCTCTGTGGGGTTTGTTTATTAAAGCTGAAGAGTGCAAAATCAGGCTCACTTCTGATCTAGTCTCAGCTTGTTCAGTTAAGCTTTAGCAATAACACCTGGAAACTGATTGGTTTCTATGCAAAAGTGAGCCTGATTTTGCACTCTAAACCCCTATGAATCTGGAACTTTGATATACATGCATTTATAGGCAAATCAAGCATTGCAATGTCTACTCTTCTTCACCCTAGAACTCACCTTCCACCTCATAAAACTCAATATATCAGTCACAACAGACATCCGCTGTATCAAAGACCTATTTATAGATACCCATATAAAAGCCTTGAAGAACCTCTGTCTTATCTATCACTTAAGCCACAGAGAAGTTTATGAATACCTCCAAATCAGACATGTGCTAACTAAGGAATGAATGACAATCCTCCAAGACTACCTAAAACTTTTTAATAGCTCTATAGATCAAAACAACTGAATCTCAACCTTATATTACTTACTACAAAAATTACCTCTCCAACTCACCAATGCAAACTCCCCACAATGGAATTTCTTCCATTGAACAATGGAATACTGCAATTAGGAAACCCTTTCAAAGCTTCAAAATTCCTATTCCATTAGGAACCAGTTCAAAAATGAATCCTTAAATGTTACTACACTCCCCATAGATTAGTGGCCATATTTCCAAATCAGTCTTCTCTGTGCTGGAAAAATTGTGGACACATTGAAAATGTTGATATGTTTGGTGTCAGTGTCCACATCTCATCCACTTTTAGATAGATGTCTTTGGGTTTATTACCTCTGTTACCCAAATTTCCTGTGCTCCTAACTCCAAAATATCTTTCTTACATGTGGGAATAGACCAATGGCCCAGGCATCTTCAAACCTTTGTTACTCTCACTTTTATAGCAGTCAAATTAACTCTTGTGAGAGGGTGGAAAAGCACAAAAGAGTCATCTCTCCCGTTAGTTATCTAGATAAGCAATGGCCATATCCTATTTGAATATACAGTATGTTTGTCAGAGCACAAATAAGCCTAAAAATCTTTTGGCAACATAATGACAGATGCATTACCCTAACATAAGATCTTATTTATCCTTGGAATAATATACTGTACTTGACCCAATAGATAATCAAAATGATGAGCAGCACCACGGGAAATATGGGAATATTCTTAAAA
The DNA here is from genome assembly GCF_062004578.1 of Staurois parvus. Classification (NCBI taxonomy): domain Eukaryota; kingdom Metazoa; phylum Chordata; class Amphibia; order Anura; family Ranidae; genus Staurois; species Staurois parvus. Next base: position 4,857,368 of record NW_028318157.1, read on the forward strand.
CTACTTAATAGATGTTATTACTGGCCTACTACATCCCTTACTCTCTATGTTGTTACACTTTCCTTCTAGCTAATGTTTCCTTTCTTTAACTTTTTAAAACCCTAATTATTAGGAGTAATATTTCTTGATATATTCTGTTAAAGTCAGGATCATTGAATAGTACCAACAACTTTTATAACCTTAAGCTATGATTTCTGTATAACAATTTTGATATATTTTGAAAATTTTATATTTTGTTTATTGTTTACATGTTACCCCCTACAAAGGTACTACTGTACATATATTCATTCTTATAACAATAAAGAGATAAAGTTAAAAACACACATATTTAGTACATAACTGCAATATATGCACGTTTCCCTGTGCTTTGTCTCTTTAAAAACACTGTAAGTACAGGAAAAAACAGCTGACCCTTACAGGGAGAGATGGGGGACATTCTGTAGTCCAACACAGAATATTTGCACAGGATTCGGTATTAGTAGCACAAAGGATTTCTGACAGATTTACAGGTATTTGAAATGTACATGTTTTCCAGAGATGTACTCAATATTTGCAATTTAAAGAGACCTAGAAATATATTTGGAAAACAGCTAGACCTAGACATTAGCGTGTGGTTCGACGAATATTCTTATACTGTGTTTAGTGGTTCTACTACTAGGTGAAAATGTTATGTTTAGTGCTTGTATAACTTGATGTTCTTCCTAGTAGGTCTACATGGTTATGGTGCAATTTCCTGTCTCTATATTCCTGTTTTCCAATAAAAACAAGAAGAGCTCTACCATTTGCCCATCACCATCAGACTGGTAAGTGTCATCTGCAGCAGTTTTCCAACAGGTTACAAGCTAATATTGCTGCAGATACAGATACAGTGTATAGTGCCAGCAACATAGCCCCTGAAAAAAAATTCACAAAACACATATAACTACCAGTCCTGAAAGTTAAAAATGATGCTGCTGCTGTTAAGAAAGAGTCCATAGAAGTGCATACAAAAGCCTAGATCAAAACAATCTAATGTACCACTGCCCTCTCTAGGGCCGCTGAATTTGTTTGGGTCCCCCTAAGCTCTGTACAGCCAAGCAACATGCATTTTTCCACATTTTGCATCCAGAGTCAATAATACAGTCATTGAGTTGGTTTTTAGTTGGTTTTTTAAGGGGTTAACAATTTAGATGGGGTATATGGGATGTCCAAGGAACTGTAAACTTGAAGACAAACGTCTTAGCAACACTGTACAAAATGTAGATCCACAAAAATAGCACTGTCTTTTTAAGGAGCTCTAAAGTCCCCTTGGTGTACCACCTCAGACCCCAGATTAATCCTTCCTCTTCACCCGGCTGCACTGAGGGTATCCCTGGGCAAGGGATTCCTAGATCTAGCATTTAAGTAGTTCCGGATGAGAACTAGTTGAGTCCTGCACCTGTCCGCCCAGGGGTGAAGGAGCACTCACACCGTCCTGTCCTGTCAGTGTGGTGGGTTGATATTTGCTTTCAGGCCTTGGGCTGGCTAATTCCCTGCTGCTCCGGATGTCCTCCCTAAGAGACCTTGGGCAGTGGAGATCCTCCTTTCCAGCATCCTGCTTGTAGGTAGGCTCCTCTCACTGGGGCTCCTTCCTAGGCTCCACAATCCAGCCTTCTCTCAATCCATCTTCCACCCAACTCTCCGTCTGTTCAAGCTCTACCATATTAAGGGCTGTCCTTGGTCATCATGCCCGACCTCCTGCCTAGGGATTGGCCAAGTGCTCTCAAACATGCAAATCTGGGCCTTCTCCCTCCTCCGCCTCTCTTCCAGAAAGTTCTGTAAGTTTCTATAAGGGTGGGAGGGCTCCAAAAACCCTGACCTGTAGAGCCACCCAGCCCATACTGAAGTAAACTCCTGCCTCACTCTCAGGCTGACTCACCCCAGGCTGCTACCCAGCCTCTAACTAACACAATAAACCTACCTACCTACAGAGCGCTACACTAGCATTGAGCACAGAAAGCTCAAAGTATTATATCCCTGAGCACAGATGATGATCGAATTGCGCACATATTGTATGCAAGTCTGAAAATGCAAAAGAAATGTGAAATGAGCTACAGATAGTACATCGCACAGAACATATTTGCAATCAATTTTAATTAATTGGAGAGCTATACCAGACCCACACATGCAGGACTATAGGAAATGTACCTTTAAAATGATAGAACACCTATGAGATACAGTATAGGATAGAAAAATAAAGGACTTTCATATATCAGCACTGCTGCCCAGTGGTCTCCTAGGCAGATGAGACACTTGTTACAGTACTTGATGTTTGCTCAGATGATGAGCTTACCCTGGTGTATAATAAAAGCAAGCATGTGGATGAACATAAGCAAAAACAGCTGAAGCCCTTCTCAATTTAAATTGGATAGTGCCAATTTAAACTAATGATCCATGTTCTCACAGCTACTAAAAAATCCATTGCACAAGCATAGCTAACTGATTCCCACTCATTGACAACTTGAGCTCTGGAAGGTTTTACCCCCTTTGCGCTACTTTATCTGGCAATTGTGCAGTCGTGCAACACTGTACCCAAATGTTTATATTCTTTTTAAACAAATAGGGCTTTCTTTTGATGGTATTTGATCACAACCTGTTTTTTTATTTTTTATTATATAAACGAAAAAAAGACCAACAATTTTGAAAAAAGAACAATATTTTTTTTCTGTAATAAAACATATCCAATAAAAATATTTTAAAAATCTAATTTCTTAATACGTTTTGGCCAAAATGTATCCCAATAAATGTATATTAATTGGTGTGTGTGAAAGTTAGAGTGTCTACAAACTATGCTATATATCAGGGTACTGAATTAAAATTTGCAGAGGTCCAGTTAGTAAAATGTCCTTCCAGCAGAGGTCTGAATCACAACTTTGTGATACGACTCAAAATCCTTCAGATCACAGCACCCTCTGCTCCTAGGCATTCCCATCTCTGGAGCTGGGAAATACAGGTGAAATTGCACATGTTCCAGACTCACAGAGAAACACGCCACAATTTAGAATATGCGTGCGGCAATTTTTTCTTACACTGTTATTGCGTATACAGTGAACATCATTGTATAAGCAATAGCTTTAGCTGCCCTGAATGAATTTCCCATTCATGAACAGCTAGCTTTTTAATGTGATCAGTGATTGGCTTATAATGTCCTTACAGGATGTCTTCAACTTACAAGCCAACCTCAATGCACTGTTTAATTGGGCAACTATGTGTAAAATGAGTTTTAATGTTGATAAATGTAAGGTTATGCACTTGGGGGCTAAGAATATGCATGCATCATACATACTAGGGGGAGTACAACTGGGGCAATCAATGGTGGAGAAGGATCTGGGAGTTCTGATAGATCATAAGCTTAATAATGGCATGCAATGCCAAGCTGCGGTTTCTAAAGCGAGCAAAATCCTCTCTTGTATTAAAGAGGTATATACACCAGAGAGAGAGATATCATATTACCCCCGGTACAAATCATTAGTAAGACCTCATCTGTAATATGCAGTTCAGTTTTGGGCACCAATTCACAAAAAGAACATTGGGGAACTTGAGAAAGTACAGACAAGGGAACCAAACTGATACGAGGCATGGAGGAGCTCAGCTATGAGGAAAGATTAGAGGAACTGAATTTATTCTCTCTTGAGAAGAGGAGATTAAGGAGGGATATGATCAACATGTATAAATACATCAGTGGTTCATATAGTGAACTCGGTGTAGAGCTATTCACTCTGAGGTCATCACAGAGGACAAGGGGGCATTCTTTACATCTGGAGGAAAATAAATTTAATCTCCAAACACGGAGGGGTTTCTTCACAGTGAGAGCTGTGAAAATGTGGAATAGACTCCCTGAAGAGTTGGTTCTGGACAGTTTAGTGGATTGCTTCAAAAAAGACTTGGATTATTTCTTGGATACACAGAATATAACTGGGTACTAACATTTATAGGTAAAGTTGATCCAGGGAATACCCGATTGCCTCTCGGGGGATCAGGAAGGAATGTTTTTCCCAGCAGGAGCAAATTGGGTCATGCTTTGCTGGGTTTTTTTTGCCTTCCTCTGGATCAACTGTGGGTATAGGATTATAACATTTTTTTTCTTTTTTTCTTTATGGTTGAAGTGGATGGACTTTTGTCTTTTTTCAGCCAGACTAACTATGTAACTATATATTGGCTAAGCTAATCACATGGTGCAGGTAGCAAGGTACCATGTGATTGATGTGGGCCAATCACAGGTCACAATAAAAAGCAAGCTGTTCATGAATAGAAAGCCATTCATTACATTGTTATCATATGATCGCTATGACCAAATATTGCAATCACATGATACCCGGTAACATTGATCCACTGTGTCCAGTGGACACAGCGGTCACAGGAAAGGTGCACTGCATGTTTCTAAACAGGTGCAGGCTTAATCATATATATACAGGTCACACATTTTATGCCAGCAGACTTCATATGCTAGTCGACCTGTGATACCTAGTTTTGCCTTGGAGACCAACACGGGGCAATTCCCTTCCCCCACCTCCTTTTCTCTCTCTTTCTTTTTCTTTCTGCTCTTTCTAACTTGTTCTTTAGTGCTGAGATAAATACGCTATATTGCCAAAAGTATTGGGATGTCTGCCTTTACACACACATGAACTTTAATGGCATCCCAGTCTTAGTCTGTCGGGTTCAATATTGAGTGGGCCCACCCTTTGCAGCTATAACAACTTCAACTCTTCTGGGAAGGCTGGCCACAAGGTTTAGGAGTGTGTCTATGGGAATGTTTGACCATTCTTCCAGAAGCGCATTTGTGAGGTCAGGCACTGATGACGTATGAGAAGGCCTGGCTCACAGTCTCCGCTCCAATTCATCCCAAAGGTGTTGAAGTCAGGACTCTGTACAGGCTGGTCAAGTTCCATCACCCAAAACTCACTCATCCATGTCTTTATGGACCTTGATTTGTGCCCTGGTGTGCAGTCATGTTGGAACAGGAAGGGGCCATCCCCAAACTGTTCCCACAAAGTTGGGAGCATGAGATTGTCCAAAATGTCTTGGTATGCTGACGCCTTAAGAGTTCCCTTCACTGGAACTAAGAGGAAATCCCAACCCCTGAAAACCCTGCACCATAACCCCCCTCCAACAAACTTTACACTTGGCACAAAGCAGTCAGGCAAGTACCATTCTCCTGCCACCACCAAACCAAGACACGTCCATCGGATCCCAAAGAAGCGTGATTTGTCACTCCAGAGAACATGTTTCCACTGCTCTAGAGGCCAGTGGCAGTGTGCTTTTCACTACTGCATCCAATGTTTTGCATTGCACTTGGTGATGTAAGGTGATACAGCTGCTCAACCATGGGAACCCATTCCATGAAGCTCTCTACACATTGTTGTTGTACTAATCTGAAGGTCACATGAAGTTTGGAAGTCTTTAGCTATTGATTTTGCAGAGAGTTGTCAACTTCTGCATGCATCGACCCCGCTCTGTAATTTTACGTGGCCTACCACTTTGTGGCTGAGTTGCTGTTGTTCTTCGCAGTTGTTTCCACTTTTTTAAAATACCACTAACAGTTGACCATGGAATATTTAGTAGCAAGGAAATTTCACGGATGGACTTACTGCACAGGTGGCAACCTTTCACAATATCACGCTTCAATTCACTGAGTTCCTGAGAGTGACCCTTTCTTTCACAAATGTTTGTAGAAGCAGTCTGCATGCCTAGGTGCTTGATTTTATACACCTGTGGCCATGATGGTAATTGGAACACCCAAATCCAATGATTTGGAGGGGTATCCCAATACTTTTGACAATATAGTGTATTATCACTGATTATCTGAAATTCAAACTGCTTGTCACATCAAGTATATCAGGAACCCTTTATGTCCTCTGTGTAGTGATTTACTCCTATTAAAATTTGTTAACTTGCAATGACACTATGTCTTTTTTTAACTGCTGTATTTTCTCAGTAGTATGCTTCAATAAAAATTACTGAATGAGAATATAAAGGAAAACAGTGCAAATGCTACTACTGCTGAATTTGCTCTAATAACCAACTGCTGCAATGATAAAATTATGCAACGTAATCATGTGAATGCATGCGCTTTATATGCAAAGAGACAGGTCAATTAAAGCAATTGCAGAAATTCAAAGGCTATAATAAATCAGAAATAGAGACTCGTTACACAACAAAAGTGTTAAAGAATAGAAGACGCTTTAGATACTGAATGTGCCTTTCACTCCATCATTTTTCACGTGGTGCATGGACTCCAGAGCTCCAAGTCATATGACCAATGTTAAAAATTTCTCCATTCAGCTTGATCAAAGTAAGACAGAAAGAATTACAACAGCTAACTGACAGTATATGGTTTCAGAAGGAATAAGGGAAGGTTATCTACACTGCCCTCTATCCCAAACAGTCATCAGAAAGATACCTTTCAAAGATGTACTATATAGTCCTGCTCTTAAAAAGTAACCTATTGTCAGTGAAGAAACTCATCAAGGAAGGAAACATAGTGATATTTTGCGGTAACAGCTGTACTTTTGCAAAAGGAAACCGCATGCTAGCTAAAGTAAAATCAAAATGAACTGTTTTAGCTGGATTTCAGTGAAATGGTTAACACTGAAGAAGAAAAACATTTCAGCTATATCCATACCTGGCACTGTTGCCTTGGACACAGACTCCTTAAACTATAAAAATGTCAGTGGCATAAAATTTGACCCATGCAGTCCAATAATGAAGTGTACCAGCTGCATAAAGGAAAGAAAAGACCAGGAAATGTTTTCCTAAAGTAGCAAAAGTAGTACCTGACAGCCCCTAAACTTAACCATTTGCCCTCCTGAGGATTTACCCCCTTCCTGACCAGGCCATTTTTTGCGTTACGGCGCTGCATTATTTTAACTGAAAAATGCACAGTCATGCAACACTGCACCCAAATGAAATTTACGTCCATTTTTCCCACGAATAGAGCTTTCTTTTGGTGGTATTTGATAGCTTGTGCGTTTTATATATTTTGCGCAATTTTGAGAAAAATACAATATTTTTGACTTTTTGCTATTAAACATGTCCAGTAAAAAAATTTAAAAAATTTAATTTTGTCATAAATTTACACCAAAATGTATTCTGCTAAATGTCTTTGCTAAAAAAAAATCCCAATACATGTAAATTAGTTGGTTTATGTGAAAGTTATAGCATTTACAAATGGAGGTATAGATGCTGGAATTTTTTTTTAATTTTTACTAGTAATGGTGGCGATCAGCAACTTATTGCGGGACTGTGGGACTGCGACAGTCATTCTGACACTAGGGGGAACTGACTTGGTGTCACTGACATCCCTGGTGACACCAATACAGTAATCAGTGCTAAAAAAAAAGCACTGACACTGTACTAATGGCACTTGGCAGGAAGGGGTTAACATGAGGGTGATCAAAGGGTTAACTGTGTACAGATAGTGTTTTTCCAGGGGGCCAAGTCAGTGTTCTTCACTGTAATCACACTGCTCTGGATGTGCTGTGCTGTGCACAGCCATCCAGAGCAGTGTGCCTGAGATGACAGTGAGAAGGCCTGTTAGTAAACAAAACAGTCCTCCTACCCGTGGGGCGCCAGTGAGTAATTACTGGCTGGGACCTAGTGATTGATAGCCGCAGCCATGAATAGTGGCACGGGTACGGCGCGCACGTGGCTCACGCGCACCCCCTACCTGGAAGTGCAAAATCCCATATATATATATATATATATATATATATATATATATATATATATATACATACATGATTATGCACACCTGTGCCACCCTGTAGCAGCATTTCTGCTATTGGGCAGCACAGAAGCCATTAATTCACTCAATTCTATGTTGTTCTATGAAAACTCAAGACTGCAGGGAGTAAAAGGTATTTCTCATATACGTTGATGACTATTTGGGGCAAATCTACAGAAAATAGTGCCTATGGCAAGTGCTGAAATGTAATCCCTGTACACAGTCTGCTTTGGCCCATGGCAGTTTGTAAATACAAAAGTCTCCCCCCCCCATTCACATCAGAGTCTCCACTTACACATCAGCATCACCCTTTTACAATAGAGATCCCCTATCAACATCAGGAAGTCCCCTTACACTGGGAATATTTATTAGACATCAGACTCCCCCTGTAGCGTTCACATTCGAAAGGTCACTGAGAATATACAGGTTTCCCTTACTTGTTCAGAGGCCACCAGCCCTGGTCCCAGCTCCAGAAGCACACTGAAAAAATGCAGGCTCAGTCTAGGGTTGGCTTTTGAAGATTTTGAACATAAGTAGGAGGGAGGGATGAGAGTGCAGAGGGCAGGATACTCAAAAGCATATGCAGATATATGTGGACAGATTCCTGCTTTGGCAGTATTGGGCCCTATTGTAACAAATTCACAGTAATGCTGATGGTGGGGAGGACAGCTAGTCAATTTGAGACTCTATGTGAGCAGTCACAATCCTTACAGCAACTTCTGGCATACTCTCACACATGTCCAGGGGAAATGTCCTTCACAATGTCCAGGGGCACCTCCCAACCAGCTATCTTGCAACACTCTTCAGTGAAAGGGTTCCCTCTCTCAGCAAGTTTCCTTAAATCCAGCATGTTTCAGACCTACAGCCATAGCATCTGTTTAGACTTAACATCATTAGCTGTTATGTATCATACACAGGCTAGCTCCCACGAGGGAGACCCCAAAAGAGAGAGAGCTCTAATCAGAGCCTCCCAAAAATGTATCTTCTCCCCAGCCACAACTTCTGGGCCTCTGGTCAGATAAATATTCATAATCCAGTGACTGACTCTTCTACACTATTTCTGGAACATTCCTCCAGAGGCAGGAAGAAGCAACCAGCCACCAGGTTTAGGGATGAACCTAAAAAGACCTCACAAGCAAATTGCAGTTCAGCTGGCCACACCCCTTTACACATCAGAGCCTCCTTAAACAGCAGAGTCCTCATGGACAGGTCTGAATGGATGTTCTATCTTCCTGTGAACACTGATGTATGCATATTATTAATTTATATTAAACCAGCGCAATGCACAGCAAGAATCAATATAATACATTGGTCTCCTTATGCACTCACCAGATTCATCAAGCAATAGGGCATTGTATGCAAATCAATCCTCTTTTCCTCCTCTTCTCTTCTATCCCATCCACTGCACATAATAAGGCAAAAATCTAAATAACAAATATAGTGTAGTGTGTTCCCAAATTATATAACTTTATAATATATCAATGTGCTCACTTTTCCAGGGAAATAACGTGCTCCAAATAACTTCTACATGTGATCAAAACACCAACCACCATCCTTTATATTTACCCTTACCCTCCATCACAAATTCTGTGCATCAATCTATATATCTGTCTTCTCCACAATTCTTCCTCTCAATCTTTTCAACATATCAAGTGAATTATCCACCCCCTGTGTTCCAATCACCAGTACTGCTCACCTCCCCTCCAGGTCATGCACCTTACCCTGTGCAAATTGAAAATGTGCCTCTCAGAAAACTCTTCCATGTTGCTCCAGTATCCCCTCTTCTCTATATTCCATTGTGCCACATCCTCCGAACATGTATAATTGAAAATAAAAAAACTTAGTGCAGCAGTATACATAGAAACACTGTATTGCTTAAAATCCTGCTTACATGAACTCCAGATACATAGAGCCTTCTCTAAAATGACAGCCACGGTACTTCCGGTTTGCGTCTGACGTCACTTTGCATCTGACACAAGATGTTTTTATTAATGCCAGTTGTGTAGCATATTATAGAAGTGAAACGTAGTAAATAAAGTAAGGCATACAGCAGCACGTATTGAATCATTAGGGTCCAAGTAAAATGGCTGATGATGTCTTCAAGAGGGGTGGAGGTAGACTCCCTATAAATAGATGATCTCAACACACCTGATGTTCACAGCCTATGAGGTAGTCAATTTGATGCTGAAACACGTCAGAGGAAGTGACATCAGACGCAAAAAGGAAGTACCGCAGCACCCGTTTTAAAGAAGGCTCTCAATATATCCAAGTGCATGTAGCAGGACACACTTGAATCTAGTAGTAGAACCACTAGTCACAGCATATGACATTATATAAGATTGGTTGTTGCACCTTTATCTGTATAAACAGCATGCCAACACCCCTACTAAAACAACTACTTTTCTTGTAAGTCTTATCTTCTTTCAGAGACCAAGTCAGACCAATTCATCTATATTAAACCAATGCAATGTACATCAAGAAGTCCATATAAAACATTGGTCTCCTTATGCACCAGATTCATCAAGCAATAGGGCATTGTATACAAATGAATCCTCTTTTCCTCCTCTTTTCCTCCTCTTCCCTTCAATCCATCCACTGCACATACTCCCAAATGGCAAAAATCTAAATACCAAATATAGTGTAGTATGTTTCAAAATGATATAACTTTATAATACTAAAATGTCAAGCAATATTATCTAAGCCTAAATCTACTCACACCCCCATTATTAGCCTTTACTAACTATTCTGTAAAGGAGAAAAGTGTATACTCACCTATTTTGAGGCCCCTCCGCCCCTTTGACATGATCATGTCCCAGTTCCGGATTCACAGTAGAGGAGGGACAGCTGAGAACAGATACCCCATAGCAAGCCTATGGGTGACATCACCACCCAGGCTCTTCAGCTCTCCTCTTCACTAACGCTAGCCACTGGATAGATCAAATGATCGGACCACTCTCAGCACTAGTAAGTATAGACTTTTTCCATGTTAGTTAAAATAGACTTAGAGTGGGAGTAGGTTTAGACTTAGTAATTGACTATACTTCCAATTTAATATTTGTTGCTAGATTTTATAGGAATTGATTGTCCTTGTGTTGACTGGGATGCCATACTGTGTAATTGTATTTCTGAGTAATTATTTTTGCTAATTCACAGTGAGAAATTATGCTTTAGAATTAAGGTTTGTGGGATCTGACAGATATAGACAAATGTTAAAAGTAAATTTTTTCATTGAGGAAACATGGGATTGCAGCTTTGAGAAAATAAGAATGCAAGCTCATTACTGCTTCACTAAGCAGATGTACACATGTGATTTATTCATCTAGAACATAATGAATGGAGTGATAAGAAGCGAGTACGTGTGAACTCAAGCAAACCATACATTCATCATATGTGCATGTAAATTGAATGTGACGCAGCCAGTTTTTCAGTGAAGACTGTGGAATTGCAATGCAGTACAGCGGAATTCACTGCACATTCCCTACAACATTCCTGATGCTGACATAAAAAATACACAAAGTGAAATGTTGTTATGAGCTGGATTGCCTGCTAGCAGGTTAAATAGTCTTATTAGAAAGCAATGGCAGGCACTAATTTCCTGTATCCTTCGAATGGCAAACAGATAACCCAGAACAAAGATGGTAATCTAGAATTGATAATCTGAGATTTTTACAATGCAGACAGATGACAATCTTGTGCTTTTTTTAAGCATTTTAATCTTTAAATTTACAGATGGACCTGTAACACCTTTAAATATTCAAAAGAACTTACAGCCATGGCCAAACGTTTTGAGAATGACAAAAATATAAATTTTCACAAAGTCTGCTGCTTAAGTATATTTAGATCTTTTTGTCAGATGTTGCTATGGTATACTAAAGTATAATGACAAGCATTTCATAAGTGTCTATGGCTTTTACTGACAAATACATTAATGTTATGCAAGCAGTTAATATTTGCAGTGTTGACCCTTTTTTTTTCAAGACCTATGCAATTCTCCTTGGCATGCTGTCAATCAACTTCTGGGCCACATTCTAACTGATGGCAGCCCATTCTTGCATAATCAATGCTTGGAGTTTGTGGGGTTTTTTTTGTTCACCCGCCTCTTGAGGATTGACCACAAGTTCTCAATGGGATTAAGGTCTGGGGAGTTTCTTGGTCATAGACCCAAAATGTCTATGTTTTGTTCACCAAGCCACTTAGTTATCACTTTTGCCTTATGGCAAGGTGCTCCATCATACTGGAAAAGGCATTGTTAATCACCAAACTGTTCTCGGATGGTTGGGAGACATTGCACTTGGAGGATGTTTTTGTACCATTCTTTATTCATGGCTGTGCTCCTAGGAAAACTTGTGAGTGAGCCCACTCCCTTGGCTGAAAAGCAAACTTAGGATGCTTTACTGTTGGCATGACACAGCACTTATGGTAGCGCTCATCTTTTTCTTCTTCAGACAAGGCTTTTTCTGGATGGCTCAAACAATCGGAAAGTGGATTCATTAGAGAAAATGACTTTACCCCAGTCCTCGGCAGTCCAATCCCTGTACCTTTTGCAGAGTATCAGTCTGTCCCTGATGATTTTCCTGAAGAGAAGTGGCTTCTTTGCTGCTCTTCTTGACACCAGACCATCCTCCAAAAGTCTTCACCTCACTGTGTGTGCCTATGCACTCACATTTGCCTGCTGCCATTCCTGAGCAAGCTATGCATAGGTGGTGCCCCAATCCAGCAGCTGAATCAACTTTAGAAGATGGTTCTGGTGCTTGCTGGACTTTCTTGGGCACCCTGAAGCCTTCTTCACAACAATTGAACCGCTCTCCTTGACGTTCTTGATAATCCAATAAATGGTTGATTTAGATGCAGTCTTGGTAGCAGCAATATCCTTGCCTGTGCATCTCTTTTTGTGCAAATCAACAATGACTTCACGTGTTTCCTTGCAGGTAAGCATGGTTAATAGAGAAAGAACAATGATTTCAAGCACCACCCTCCTTTTTAACCACTTGCCTATCGAGCACTTTTACCCCCTTCCTGCCCAGATCAATTTTCAGCTTTCAGCACTCTCATACTTTGAATGACAATTGTGCAGTCCTGCAACACTGTACCCAAACTAAATTTTTATCATTTTTTTGAGACAGATAAAACTTTCTTTTGGTGGTATTTAATCAACACTGGGGTTTTTATTTTTTGCTAAACAAACTAAAAAAGACCAAACATTTGAAAAAAAAAAGTTTTTCTTAGTTTCTGTCATAAAGATTTGTAAATAAGTAATTTTTCTCCTTCACTGATGGGCACTGATAGGATGCAATGATGGGCACTGATGAGCAGTCACTGATGGGCACTGATAGACTTCACTGGTGGGCACTGATGAGGCTGCACTGATACTCTGCACTGATGGGCAAACATAGACGGCACTGATGGGTACTGTTAGGCGGCACTGATGGGCATTGATAGGTGGCACTGATGGGCACTGTTAAGTGGCACTGATAGGCAATGATAGGTGGCACTGATGGGCACTGTTAAGTGGCACTGATAGGCAATGATAGGTGGTACTGATGGGCACTATTAGGTTGCACTGATGGGCAGCACTGATGGGCACTAATAGGCAGCACTGATTCAACTGATGGGCACTGATCGGCACTAATTCAACTGATGGGCACTAATTGCCAGCAGTGATGGGCACTGATGGGCACTATTAGCTGCACTAATGGGGCTACACTGATCACCAGGACACTGATGATCAGTGCCCTTATGATCAGTGTAGAAATTCCCCTGCAAAATGCCACTTACTGGCTCTTCTCTCCGGTATTTCCTATTTGCTCGGTGATCAGCTGTGATTGGACACATCTGGTCACATGGTAAAAGTGGCTGTGATTGGCCAGTTCCTTAGTCATGTGATCAGCTGTGTCCGAAGGACACAGCAATCACAGATCGTGTGCAGTGCACGCCCCATGGGGCATGCGGGGAGTGTGATTTTGGGGGACGTCCATGGATGCCCTCCCAGAACTAGCTGACCGCTCTGTTGCCGTCTTTTGGCTATAGCATAGTTGAAAATTGGTCAAAGCTACCAGTCTGTTATTCTAACTCAATCAGCATGACAGAGTAATATCCAGCCTTGTTCTCATCAACACTGATGCCTGTGTTAACGGGAGAATCACTGACATGACGTCAGCTGGTCCTTTTGTGGCAGGACTGAAATGCAGTGGAACTGTTTATTTTTTGGGAATAAATTCATTGTCATGGCAAAGATGGACTTTACAATTAATTGTAATTCATCTGATCACTCTTTATAACATTCTGAAGTATATGCAAATTGCCATAATAAAAACTGAAGTAGCAGACTTTGTGAAAATTAATATTTGTGTCATTCTCAAAATTTTGGCCAGGGCTGTACACGGTAGTGTGATTATCATTGTTAAGCAGTAATCATGCTTAAGTGGCTCAAATAAAACTACCGTATTTGCCGGCGTATAAGACGACTTTTTGACCCTTGAAAATCTTCTCAAAAGTCGGGGGTCGTCTTATACGCCGGTACACATGTTAGGGGGGCTTCGGCATTAAGTACAGGGGTTTGCAGGGGCTGATGTCTCTTACCTGGATCCAGTCCCACGACGATCTGGTCCAGGAAGCGCGGCGTCTCCTTCAGTTCGGCCACTGGATGTTCGTGCGGCTGCTCGGCTCCGCCTCCTCACTGGTGATTGGCCGCCAGAACTGTAGCTCAGGAAAGGCACACAGGCGGCCAATCACCGGCGAGGGGGCGGAGCCGAGCGGCCCCGCGAAAATTGAGTGCCGGAGCAGCAGGTAAGTGTTCTGTGTAGAGGTGCTGCTGCAACCACATATGCTGGCTGCAGCAGCACCATACGAGAACAGGGTCAGCAAGTCTCAGTGGGAGGAATAGTGCCCCATCATTGGTGTCACTGATACCAATGATGGGGCACTATTCCTCCCACTGATACCAACGATGGGGCACTATTCCTCCCACTGACACCAACGATGGGGCACTATTCCTCCCCCCCACTGACACCAACGATGGGGCACTATTCCCCCCCCCACTGACACCAACGATGGGGCACTATTCCACCCCCCACTGACACCAATGATGGGGCACTATTCCACCCCTCACTGACACCAATGATGGGACACCATTCCTCCCACTGACATCAATGATGGGGCACTATTCCTCCCACTGACATCAATGATGGGGCACTATTCCTCCCACTGATACTAATGATGGGGCACTATTCCTCCCACTGACACCAATGATGGGGCACTATTCCTCCCACTGACATCAATGATGGGGCACTATTCCTCCCACTGACACCAATGATGGGGCACTATTCCTCCCACTGAGATCAATGATGGGGCACTATTCCTCCCACTGGTGTGCATTGGAAGAGGGGTAGTCTTATACGGCGAGTATAGCCCAAACACTACATTTTAGCAGGAAAAGTAGGGGGGTCGTCTTATACGCCCAGTCGTCTTATACGCCGGCAAATACGGTATCTGTATTGCTACCCGATTCAAGTTGTCTTACTTCAAGACCCTACTGAAGTCTGTCCGTTTAAATCTATAATTTCTGAGTTCTTCTATTATTATTGTAGGTATAACATTATCAGAAGTATGCATACACTATTAACACTGTTTACCAAATGAGAACATTAAATATAACAAAATTATTGAGGTCCCTGTCCATTAAAGCTTGTGATACAATAATCAGTAGGGAAACAAGCTTAAGCATAGACTGACTTTCAAACTTTATTTAGGTAGCGAATTTTGCAGGATCCAGTAGTGCTGTGAACAGGATGCTTGTGAAGATAAAGTTATAATCTTACACATTCTGATGAAAGAATACTAACTTACATTTTAAAATTCTAGAGGTGTACAGATGTACTAAAGAATACTAAAGTGAGCTTTCAAATTTCGCATTTATATACTGAGGAATACATATTTGAATTAAAGACATGGAAGTAAATAGATGGGTAGTCTATAAAGCATGGAGAGGTTTCACCATTTAACATATTAGGCATGATTTTCCTGGGCAATTCTAAAGAGATTGGGGTCTTCTCAGGAGAAAGCCAAGCAGTAAAGACCAGTGCCAGTTTCTTGTAGTGCAGGGGCCAGAGGGTGTAGATCCACTACTGGAGTGTCTGTGCCCTAGCCAGAAAGGAAACAGACCTGTTGTTGGTGTTTGGGCATAGCACCAGTGAACCTGAGCCGCTGAGTGATTGTTTGCTAAGCTGTGATCTGAGCTGGAAGGACCCATTGCCGTGAGTATCTACAGAAAGGGTGAACTAGTGTGGATCAGAGCTGAGAGACTGTACCTTGTGAGGTCCTATTTAGGAGGACTGAGTCCCCAGGTCCTGGGTACCATCCCACCAAGTGATCTGCACCAGATTCCTGTGTACTGGGAGTGGTGATTTGAACCATCTGTGCTTATCTCAACACTGACACAGTTAATACAATAGTGACTATACCTTGTTTAGCAGCCCATCAGCCATACATTGCACACTCTTAAAGGGACAGCTACATATACACCACTGTACAGAAAGGCCCAGACGAAAGCTAGTTAACACTGATAACTACGCCACATGCACTTTTAATCACCTCCAGGGAAGCCCATCTGTCAGGAATACATATGCCCACATGCTATTGGGGCTGTATGTGTAGTGTGTACCCGTGGACCTTTATTTTTTGGGGGTAAGTTGATGGTGATACTTTAGCCCTGCTTGCACCAGTTATAATTTAGTTTAACATTACTACAATAAAGTTGATGACCATCTTATGGGTTTGTGTTCACTTTATCTAGTACAGCATCTTTAAACTCGTTTGTTTGACTTGTTAATGAATTATGCAATGTTTATTTGCTTTGCCATAATACATCCAATCTATTTACCACCAAATTGCGTGTGACCTATTTTCTGTGCATTATTATAAAGTGGTAGCATACAAACTAGTTTAAGTTACACAGGTGTGTCAGTGGGACCCGAGCAGCTTAAAGAGTCATGGCAAAACACAGAACCCATCATATCCAGCAGTTCCTTTGATAGTTAGAGCTACATTTGTAATACAAGTCTTCTTAATTTCAACATATCAAAATATGATCTTGACACAAAGTATTTGATTGAAATTATGGAGGCAATGTGCAAACTCATACCGGGGTTTGGCTTGGTACGGCAGATGTGCCCTGTAATATGTCTTTACCATTCAGAATAACAAACAAATCCCAAAAGGATGGAAAAGTTGCAGCATTGAGGATGATGTTTTTTCCTTCCCCACATGGAGCTAAAGAACAGAGCTCCTTCCTTTAGTACATTATGGCACTTACTGCCCCAACTGTCATTTTCCAAATTCCATGTTACTCCTCGTGCTCTCCCTCTTTCTTGACTGAAGGACAATCTCATCAATCGAAAGAGAGGGAACAGCACTGTAGCAACCAAAGACTCCAAAACAGGAGAAAGGTAACAAAAGAAATTTAGAATAAAAGTACAGAATAACAGAATTCTTGGATATGAGAGTGGTAGGTTGACAAGGGAGAACCACTTGGATCACTGGAAGATCTGAAAGCACATTTTGGAGAGCTTGGAGTAGTAGGAGATGGAGGTAGGTGCAATATTAATGAGATCTTTGTGGATGAGAATTAAAGTGTGAAATGAATCCTAAAAGCAATTGGGCACCAGTGAAAATACTGAATGCTGATGCAAGCAATAGTAAAACGACTGCAAAAGAAAATAAGCTATGTTCATAAATAATGGGAGTGGTGCCATCTCATTGAGTGGTAGACGGATAAGTAGAGAGTTATCAAACCCCAGGCTGGAAATGATTGATTAGTGCAAAAATGAATATTTTAGCAGTTTCAAGTGAAAGGTAGGAGAGGATATAAGAGATGTTGTTCAGCTATAGAAACAAGATTTGACAGAGTTTTGATGTAGGGATCAACCATAGGATAGAATAAAAAATGATTCCTATACACTCAGCGTGTTTTAAGGGAGTAACAACTAAATAATTAATTGTAAGGAAGATTATAGGTATAGTATAATATCATAGACAGAATTAATAATAAGTTAGTCATTTTAAAGTAGACACAGGCTATCAGGCATTTATGCTTGTAATAATGTTTATCGGTGACATTGATAGCTCCATTGTAGAATTGTACATTTAAATGTTATTGTCATATAGATTGTATTTAAAGTCAAAGTTGCTAATAACATTTTTTCAAGGTGTCTGGTGTACATTGAAAATAGGAAGGGATGAAGTATATAACCCTGGGGAACTCCAGAGAAAAAGTAAAGTCATTGTAGGTAACAGTAATGTACAGAACACTTGGGCGTGTAAAAAGTAAAATGCAGAAATGCAATGGTTTTAGACCAAACAAATGTAAATTCATAGTATCATAAAATACAGTATCACAATATCCAAACTATGATGAACCTCAGATGGGTCTTCATAGTGAGAAAATATGTCTCAAAGAGATAAACCAGAACAGAAAGATCAGAGGGTTTTTCAGACATTTTTTTTTAAACGGTTCATTGTTAATGGATCCAGTATGAATTAATAAAAAGTTTTAGAAAAACCTTCTTGCAGATCTCACACACCAATAAACACACCAGTGTAAAATCGTGGTAAGAGGTATTAAGAGCACATTTAATGTTATATCCAGTTGTTGTTTCGCTGTTTATAAAAAATATACTCATAGTGAGTCACTTATAGTTTAAATGTGCCCCTACCAATAATATTATTAAGTCAAAATACATGAAACACCAAACAATGAAAAAGTCTTTTTAGCACAAAATCCCGATCATGATGAACAGCAGTGTCCACAATAATCCTCCATATGTGTAGTGAAAGAGAAACTCTCGTGTCCATCCCCACAAAAAACACACTAGTGCTTACCAAATAGTTAGACCCCACATTATAGGTGGTCTAACAGAGCATGATGATGAACATATCTTGCTTGTAACATCCTAGATGGAAAAGAGGTGTCCCAGATTTCAGTTTCTCACCTCCTCTCTTTCTCCCTTATTGTGATTCGCTGTGTACTCGGTCACAAAGGATAACACTCCAGATCGTGTGATAACATGCAAATAATTTATTAAAATAAATAAAAAAACACTTACAAACTTCAAAGATAAATGAGCATGTAAGTCATAAACGCCGCTAGTCCCGGCTCCAGACAGGTGTGGGTGACATCAGCACAATCTCTGCCCAGCCCCGACATATGTTTCGTCTCAATAGACGTTGTCAAGGGGATCAGGTGACTCTGCTGACGTGCATGCTGAGTTTAAATAGACACATGTGAGCACCCGCGCCTCGTGTGCGCCCCCTATCTGGAAATGCAAAATCACGTATATAAATGTGATTTTGCAAAGCCGTGCCGCCCTGTAGCAGTATATCTGCTATAGGGTGGTCAGGAAGTGGTTAAAGAGTTAATAAACCTATGTTCCTGCAGTCACTATATCTGGTCTCCCACAAAACACAGAATATGGAAATGTAATTATTTTAGTAAACAAACTGCTAAATACCTTTTCTCATCAGCAATATATAGCAGTCCTGTGACATCTATCAGTGTCCAGCGAATCACTGGTTAATCAGTTGCCCTCCACCCTATAGCAGAAGTACTGCTACAGGGTGGCAAAATCACATATATATATATATATATATATATATACACAGTGTATATATGTGTGTGTGTGTGTGTGTGTGTGTGTGTGATTTGCATTTCCGGGGCCCTACCTGCGCCATTGGCTGCTGGGGTTATCAATCACCGGGTCCCGGCTGGTGATTCCTGGCCAGAATTTGTGATTGTTGGCAGGGCTGAAAGGAGAAGATCTGTGTGTAAACAACACAGATCTCTCTCCTGTCAGCAAGGACATGCTGCTTTGTATCTCTCTGCACAGCCAGTCTCCAGAGTAAAGCACCACTTAGCACACAATGTAAAACACACACTGCACACAGTTAACCCTTTTATTTAGCGATTTATAGCTGGACTGTGGGACTACGCAGGCATTCTGACACTGGGTGAGAACTAACTAGCACTGACATCCCAATGACACTAATGCAGTGATTAGTGCTAATAAAAAACACTGACACTGTACTAATGACACTGGACAGGAAGGGGTTAACATCTGGGGAGATCAGAGTGTTAACTGTGTGCTGCTTTACTGTGTATGCTGTATGTATTTTAATAAGGAAACATGCTGCTGTGTATTTCGCTGCTGTGCAGACAAATACACAGCAGCATGTTCTTGCTGGCAGGACAGAGACCTGTGTTGTTTACACACAGGTCTCTCCCCTGTCAGTGTTCCTCGGCAATCGCCGGGTGCCGGTGGGGAATCTCCAGCCAGGACCCGGTGATTGACATCCATAGCCGACATTAGCAGCATGGGTAGGGCACCCCGCGTGCGCACCCCTACCCAGGAAATTATGTACGTGATTTTGAGCAGCCCTATAGCATGTAGCAGTAGTTCTACTATAGGGCGGCGGCAAGTAGTTACACTATAAGTGACTCACTATTAATCTATTTTTTATAAAAACGCAACAACAGCTGGAACTCACTTATTGAGTATTTGTATTGGTATTTTTTGAGTGCAGCAATTGTTTTACTGTTTGTTTTATGGTTAACAATTTGTTTGGATTTTTTTTTGGCACTCGCAGTGACATAATTTGCACATATAATGTTGTCTTGTATTGCTTACAGTACAAAATAAGCTTGTGTGTAAAGAGAAACAACATCCCATATACAACAAATATGTGTATGGTGTAATAGAATAAGTATAAATCAGCACACATATATATCTAAAATCCTCAGAAATCCCTTAAAGTCATATCAATATCCTTCCCCTAAAGTACTAATAAAACATATATTCATTGACTTAAACCCAAAAACCCACAATTATAGTGAAAAAAATCAAGACCCAAAGAGATTACCCAAAAATAAAAAATATCAAATATATATAAAAGAACAAAAATAAAATAAAATCCCAATATGCAAAGTGTCCAAATAATGTGTCCAAACAAAGATCAATTTCTTGATATGAAGACGCTTCCTACTCCACTGAAGAAGATGCAAATCAATCACAGGTGCTCTTCAAATACCTCAAAAAACAAAATCTCAACATAGTATATTACCTTTTAAATCCCAGAACTAAAGTGCCACACGTGTATCATGCAAAAAAAACACTCCAGTGTCACAGCACTCATGTGAAAAAAAAAAAATTAATAAGTATCACTGCAAACTATATATAAAGTGCATAATTACCCTAAAACAAACAGATTCCAGCTTGTAATCAACCACATATGTACAGAGTGTCCTTAGATTGGTATCCTCTTGTTCCTCAGGACTTCACAAACAGACCAGGAATCAATATGTGAATTATAATCATATATAAAATTTATTGTAGCCACTTACATATAAAAACGATAAGATCAGCAAGACAGCATCAAGCTCCTCATGCCCAGTATACGATCCCCTTTCCGTGTGTAGAGGGTCTCCCGATCACCAGGTAATTCCCCCTTGCTACTCCTATCCAGCACTATCACTTTGTAGCTCTGGGGGACACCTGAAGTGCACCGTTACTCTCCAGACCTCCAACACACACAAATGATGAAATCACGTGCCCTAGACACGTTTCGTCTCTTCCGGACTTTGTCAACAAGGATCCTAGTTGGTATCCTCTTGTTCCTCAGGACTTCACAAACAGACCAGGAATCAATATGTGAATTATAATCATATATAAAATTTATTGTAGCCACTTACATATAAAAACGATAAGATCAGCAAGACAGCATCAAGCTCCTCATGCCCAGTATACGATCCCCTTTCCATGTGTAGAGGGCCTCCCGATCACCAGGTAATTCCCCCTTGCTACTCCTATCCAGCACTATCACTTTGTAGCTCTGGGTGACACCTGAAGTGCACCGTTACTCTCCAGACCTCCAACACACACAAATGATGAAATCACGTGCCCTAGACGCGTTTCGTCTCTTCCGGACTTTGTCAACAAGGATCCTTGTTGGTATCCTCTTGTTCCTCAGGACTTCACAAACAGACCAGGAATCAATATGTGAATTATAATCATATATAAAATTTATTGTAGCCACTTACATATAAAAACGATAAGATCAGCAAGACAGCATCAAGCTCCTCATGCCCAGTATATGATCCCCTTTCCGTGTGTAGAGGGCCTCCCGATCACCAGGTAATTCCCCCTTGCTACTCCTATCCAGCACTATCACTTTGTAGCTCTGGGGGACACCTGAAGTGCACCGTTACTCTCCAGACCTCCAACACACACAAATGATGAAATCACGTGCCCTAGACGCGTTTCGTCTCTTCCGGACTTTGTCAACAAGGATCCTTGTTGGTATCCTCTTGTTCCTCAGGACTTCACAAACAGACCAGGAATCAATATGTGAATTATAATCATATATAAAATTTATTGTAGCCACTTACATATAAAAACGATAAGATCAGCAAGACAGCATCAAGCTCCTCATGCCCAGTATATGATCCCCTTTCCGTGTGTAGAGGGCCTCCCGATCACCAGGTAATTCCCCCTTGCTACTCCTATCCAGCACTATCACTTTGTAGCTCTGGGGGACACCTGAAGTGCACCGTTACTCTCCAGACCTCCAACACACACAAATGATGAAATCACGTGCCCTAGACGCGTTTCGTCTCTTCCGGACTTTGTCAACAAGGATCCTTGTTGACAAAGTCCGGAGGAGACGAAACGCGTCCAGGGCACGTGACGTTGCCGGAAGTGCTGCGGCAGCCATTTTGGATTCTGGAATCCCTGTATGGTGTAATAGCCATACTGTACACCAGGGTCATGCAGAGATGCTGTATACAAAGAAAATGATTTGTGATATTGGATAACACAAACAGTTCTAAAAGTAGTTAAGGTTTTATAAAGGCTATTCACAATTTGAGGTAAGAAATGTCCTAAGAACACAGCTATCACTTACATTCAACTGCACATTACTTCTTCCAATAGACATGGCTTATAATTAAAATGTATGTGACCCAAAACCTTTTTTTTTTTTTGCATGTTGGATAAAGTGAAAAAGGATTTGGACCTCTGTTGGGCTTTACTTCTATCTGGGACTTGGTTGCAGGAATTTCCCTTCACTTTACTGTCACAATGACAACAGTTTCATCATTTAGAAAGTGTGCTACAGAAATCATCTGTTTTCAATTTCCAGGATGTCAAAAACCACCTGACCAGCTTCATGGTCAATGAGAAATTGACAGCCATATTGGATGATAAACATGGTAAATGTTTAAAGATCTGGTCCCCCTGGATAGATCATTGCCAATCTGATTTGAAAGCATTGCAACTATGACCACTTCTTTTCACTTCTGTCTACTCTTGGTACCTGATCACTGACCTTGTAAATAAAGCACAATTTGTTTCACCAAGATCCTCCTGTCATGCTGTGCCACTTTCACCGTGCTCAGACTCATCCAGGGGGTCAAGCACAACCCGCTACTGAGCTAATTCCTCACATTACACTTTTTTGATAGAGTAGGGTAAAGTTAAAATTTCAGGTAGATTTTCATATCTGCCTGGAGAAGAGTGGTGGAGAGTTTCTTCACGTCCCTGTGATGCTCATAAAAAAAACAGGGGTGTAGACATCACCAGGACAAGAAAGTGCAGACAGCAATCAAAACATTGTCAGAAGTTCTAATCCCTTTCTCATCCTAAAAATATGGGGGTTTAAAGAATAGTCCTACTTTTGCAGTCAAATTTGAAAAAAAAAAATAGTATACACTTGTTATGCATTTTCATTCACACATCATACCTAAAAAACAGAAAATGTTCCTCTTAGATGTTTGTCCCAAGTCTGTCATTATTAACAAATAATACTAGAAGTCCAGCCTCTAAACCTTTAAGCCTTTGTTAGGACAGACAGTATTCAAATCTGGTTACAACTAATAATGAAAATCTGCCTGCACAGTACAGAGAGGGATAATTATGGCAGCTGCCCAGTCCCCTCAAACTAAGAGAGATACTTCATTTCACAGTTCCCGAAAAAATAGCATTTAAAAAGGGTAAGCTGAAATGTTTGAATGTTTTGTATGCAATGCTATGTGAATGAGAACGTGTAACAAATATCAAGTAGGTGTTATCCCAATTTGCCTGCTATAGTGGAAGTACACTTTAAGCGGCAGCACAATCTTACTCAAGCAGTGTTGCACCTCTTTTATTAGAAGGATGTATCTGGGAAAGAAAGCCTTGAGCTTTCTATTAGGACTTGGGGGCATTCAATATATTTTCAACATATTGGGTTAGACAGTTTTTTTATGCATCTAGGCATATGTATATCTACCTTATTGTAATTAACACAGCCCTATGTAAATGCATTAAAACACAGTAGACTTGGTTCACATAATCATAAATGTGCTGTTTTTATTACTGTGTGCTATTTACTGTACTTTAAAAATTGAGTTTTAGTTCATTCATTCATTTAGTTCATTAAATCAAACATTTTGCTGCATACATGTTGTTTGAATTAATCAAATCTAAAATTACCCACACTATGTACTCCAATCATCAATCATCAATTCCTGCTATCGAATGGTAGCTGTTCAAAAGGTGAACAAAGCCCCCTTATCAGATATCAAAACGTATTCCCACAGTGCTATCTGATATCAAATCATACAAATAATACATCTACAATTACACTCAAAAAGTGTACACTCAATTACACTCAAAAACTAAATACAGTAAATAAATTAATTAAATAAATTAAAAAGTCTCTCCATGCATACAAATTAAAATGTTCAGTGCATAAATAACCACCAAATCTATGCATCAATATATTCTTCCACAGTATCCAAATTTGTACTTGGTGCCCCCCTCAAGTGTTCCCGCTCTCATTGGAGGCTTATTGACTCCCTGCTGCCAGGACCTGATTCAACAGGCATTAGGAGTATTATCCCTCCCAGATTCTCCTCTCCCCAGTACGTCTTAGTTCCTCTATTTAGATCACTCTCTTGCTTTCAACTCTGATTTGTACAACTCCGCATGGGACTCAATGCTCAGCCATATAAAAGGATAAAGGTGGGAATTCCATTATAATGTAGCAAACGTTATTTAAAAACAACAATACAATATTACACTCACTTGATAAAACAGATGTACTCAGGTATGCTTAGAGACCCGGGAGCGCTGTCGTGGCATGAGCGCCATGGGCCGGAAGTGACATTACTGGAAACTGGAATCGGAAACTCCTCCCAGCGTGTTTCGACCCTCTTCTGGGTGTCCTTAGGAACAGATGTATCCAACCTCAACTCTCCTCTTAGGTTACGAAAGCCACTCCTACTCTACCCAATACCTGAGCCAACACACCTACTTTCCTTACATATTTAGATCTAATTTCCTGTGGGTGTACCAAGCTTTATTCCATTTTATTAATACAGTGATGCCTTAATCTTACTGCACCCAATCCGGGGTCACTATACACAGTGAAGGATGCCTTTCTAAGATCATAATATACAATTGATTTTGTATGTATGTAATTTTAAAGTTAAAAACAACTAATACAATAATAGGACTATGATATCAACTAATGAACAATCATATAATCGAAAAAAAATTACATTTAAAAATTACAATAAAAAAGCAATTAAAAGAATTCAAAATGAGTTATGAAGCAATTTAAATCTATCTCTATGTTAAGACCCTTTGGAGTTTATGTCCCCAACTCATAGATCTATTTTGTTTCATTCTGCAACTGTCAGGAGCATGTAGTGCTCCTGCTCCATCATATCTGCTGGTTCTAGACTCATGATAATGTGTGTAGTACATGCTCAAGCTCCCTTTCTGTCTGTCTTGCTCTGCTGTTTGGATTCCCCTGTTTATGAGCTTGGATTTGATATCAACCATTTTCTGAACTCTGCCTTCCTTTTGACTACAGATTAGACCCTGTCTACTCCGAATCTTGCCTATCTTGTACTTAGACTGTCACTGAACCACTCTGACTTTCTGTCATTTGCAAGTACCTGTTTTCTGTGCTCAGTTCAGTCCTGCCCCAGCTTGGTAGCCAGGCACCATAGCATTGTGTATAAGTCCTGGGGGCAACCGAGTACCAGTAAGCCTACTTGCCTTATAGGAAAGGGGGCTGCTGTAGGTGAAGAACACAGAAGACAGCTATAGTGGCAAGCCACCTGCATTAGGGGTAAGCGTGAGACAGCTTTCTTCATATTGTACCCCTCCAGTGTTTATCTGTTATCTATCCTGCATAACGTCAATAACGTAGGAACCCTATTGTGGTATAACCTAAAATGGTTTGAAAAGCTATGTTTCTTTAACCCATTCTTACTATTGTTTACATGTTTTCCCAAACACACCCTAACTCTCTTGTCATCTTTCAAGATCTCTAACATCCACCAGCTCCGTGATGTCGTCATGGAGGAGTGACAGAGGACTCCAGTGGTAACCTGTGAAGCTCTCGTGAACCCCATGCTGGAAAATAATGGGAAAATAATGGTGGCCTCACAAAATATTGACACTTTGGGCCCAATTTGACATTTTCACTTTTTTTGCCAGCGGTTTAGACATTAATGGCTGTGTTGAGTTATTTTGAGGGGACAGCAAATTTACACTGTTATGCAAGCTGTACACCCCCGCCTGGGTGGAGCGACAGGCATCGGGCCCCCAGGCGGAGCGACAGGCATCGGGCCCCCAGGCGGGGCGGCGGGTGCTGGGCCCCCAGGCAGAGCGGCGGGCGCCGGGCCCCCAGGAGGGGTGACAGGCATCGGGCCCCCAGGTGGGGTGACAGGCATCGGGCCCCCAGGTGGGGCGACAGGCACCAGGCCACCAGGCGAAGCGACAGGCATCGGGCCCCCAGGCGGGGCACCGGGTGCCGGGCCCCCAGGCGGGGCGGCAGGCACCGGGCCCCCAGGCGGAGCGGCGGGCGCCAGGTCCCCCGGCGGAGTGGCGGGCGTCGGGCCTCCAGGCGGAGCGACAGGCATCGGGCCCCCAGGCGGAGCGACAGGCATCGGGCCCCCAGGCGGGGCGGCGGGCCCCCAGGCAGAGGCGACAGGCACCGGGCCACAAGGCGGGGCGACAGGCACCGGGCCACCAGGTGGGGCGCAGGGCCCCCAGGTGGGGCTGGGCCCCCAGGCAGGGCGGCGGGAGGCGGGCCCCCAGGTGGGGCAGCGGGCGCCAGGCCCCCAGGCAGGGCGGCGGGCCCCCGGGAGGGGCGACAGGCATCGGGCCCCCAGGCGGGGCGACAGGCATCGGGCCCCCAGGCGGGGCGACAGGCATTGGGCCCCCAGGCGGGGCGCCAGGCACCGGGCCCCCAGGAGGGGCAACAGGCATTGGGCCCCCAGGCGGGGCGACAGGCATCGGGCCAGCAGGCGGGGCGACGGGCGACGGGCCCCCAGGCGGAGCGGCGGGCACTGGACCCCCAGGCGGAGCGGCAGGCACCGGGCCCCCAGGCGGGGCGGCAGGCACCGGGCCCCCAGGAGGGGCGGCAGGCACCGGGCCCCCAGGAGGAGCGGCAGGCACCGGGCCCCCAGGAGGAGCAGCAGGCGCCGGGCCCCCAGGAGGAGTGGCAGGCGCCGGGCCCCCAGGCGGAGCGGCATGCGCCAGACCCCCAGGAGGGACAGCAGGCACTGGGCCCCCAGGCGGAGCGGCGGGCACCGGGTCTTCAGGCACTACAACGGGCATCGGGTCACCAGGCATCAGGTCATTTGGCTCGCCAGCGGGCACCGCGTCATCTGGCAAGGCAGTGAGCACCGAGTCACCAGGCACGACAGTGGGTTCCGAGTCAACTGGCATGACCACGGGCACTGGGTCAGACATTGGATCGTCTGGCTCGACAGCGGGCATCGGGTCACCAGGCATCAGGTCATTTGGCTCGACAGCGGGCACCGCGTCATCTGGCAAGGCAGTGGGCACCGAGTCACCGGGCACAACAGTGGGCTCAGAGTCACTTGGCACGACAGTAGGCACCGGGTCATCAGGTACCGGATCGTCTGGATCGACAGCGGGCACCGGGTCACCAGGCATGACAGCGGGCACTGGGTCACCAGGCATCAGGTCATTTGGCTCGCCAGCGGGCACCGCGTCATCTGGCAAGGCAGTGGGCACTGAGTCACCAGGCACGACAGTGGGCACCGAGTCAACTGGCATGACCGCGGGCACTGGGTCAGACATTGGATCGTCTGGCCCGACAGCGGGCATCGGGTCACCAGGCATGACAGCGGGCACTGGGTCATCAGGCATGGGATTGTCTGGCTCGACAGCGGGCACTGGGTCACCAGGCATCAGGTCATTTGGCTCGCCAGCGGGCACTGCGTCATCTGGCAAGGCAGTGGGCACCGAGTCACCAGGCACGACAGTGGGCTCCGAGTCAACTGGCATGACCGCGGGCACTGGGTCAGACATTGGATCGTCTGGCCCGACAGCGGGCATTGAGTCACCAGGCATAACAGCGGGCACTGGGTCATCAGGCATTGGATCGTCTGGCTCGACAGCGGGCATCGGGTCACCAGGCATGACAGCGGGTACTGGGTCATCAGGTACCGGATCATCTGGATCGACAGCGAGTCAACTGGCCTAATGGAATCATCAGGCTGGATCAGTTCATCAGGCTGGGTAGAAACATCATGCTGGGTAGAGGCATCAGGCTGACTGGAGGCATCAGGCTGGGTGGAGGCATCAGGCTGGGTGGAGGCATCAGGCTGGACCACGGAAGGCAGGTTCTCAGACGGCAGGCTCACCGGTTTGGATACTGGCAGGATGGTACTGGTTGGAAAGAATTTTCGCTTTTTTCTGGTTTTAACTACTGGAGCACTGCAAGTAAACGCAGGTCTTCAAACGAATGGAGCAGCTGAGGACAGAGAAGAGCTGGAAGATGGAACAGAGGAGGGAGCAGTTGCTACAGAGGACTTCTTTACAGGGTTAAAGAAAGGATAGGTGCAGCGAGTGGGAACAGAGGACTGGTATGTGGTAGTTAGAGTATACTGGGCAGTCACTGGGGGTGCTGTCGGGGATGCAGGAAGAGTGCCTTGAGCAGAGGAATGACGTTGCAAGCTGACTGAGGCTGGGTGCAACAAGTCTGACCATGTCTGCAGTATGGGTTGAACAAAGCTGAGCTTACACAAAGCCTGTCTGGTCAAAGACTGCAGTGCGTTTATACAATCTCTTAGTACCTGTGGTGAACATGCAGAATAACGCTCCAGAAAGTAATCCACATCATCCTCTAATAACCATACCAGGGACTCTACCTGGTCGGCACTAAATGGTGGCAAAAATTCATCCCTGCATTCGGGGGTACCAGATTAAACCAACTCAGCACAAACCTGAATCAATGGCTGCACCTCAGAGAATTCTGTGCCCTGATCTACTAGGCAATGAGCGATCCGTATACACTCTAGTAGTTGATCCCTGGGATACTCCTTCAGAGTCTGATAAGCATATTCTCTGTCATCAAACACTAGCAGAGATAAATACACCACCTCATCAAGATCCATCCTTCCCAGCAACAAGCCAAGATAGCTTCCCTGTGCAGCCACTTCTGGTCAGGATTGGCCTTGGTGTAATGTCAGGGCTCCAGGGTATGACCAGAGGTATGTGAACTGACGCAGGGAAACGCAGGCTTCAGATAAGTTATAAACAATATAATTTATTAAAGACTAACAATACAAACATAAACGCAGTGCAATACTAAAACATAACACAGTGCAAACGAACCAAACCACCCACAGATAACAGTACATAAAATGCAAGCGTCGTCAGGCAGGCCGGGTCAATAACAATCGGGCAGGTAGGTACAGGGGGTCAGGCAGAGAATGGTCGGGGTCACAAGCCAGGGATAAAACAGGAGAAGTCAGCAGAGGTCCGGATCAGGCAGGGTCAGCAACGCATCAGACAGAGACAGGGACAGGGACAGGAACAGGGACAGGGACAGGAACAGGAACACAGGAACAAGATACAGGGCCCAGGAAAAACACACACCAAGGCAGAGACTGCAGGTCTGGCCATCCCTTACATACACCTGCATAATCAACTTCAGGTGTTTGGCTGGCTGCAGAGTTGAGTCTCTGATTTCTGGGAGCACCCGCTGGCCAGCCCTGGTACTGCAGCCCACAAGGCAGGTCAGTCCCACCATTACTGGCAAGTCCATTCCTGACAGGTGTTCTCACTTCTGTGAGATACTGTATGTATTGTTTGTATGATTTGATATCAGATAGTGCTGTGGGAATAAGTTTTGATATTTGATGTTGTTTTTAATTACCTTTAAAGTCTTTTGATGACAAAAGTCAACTAACAAAGTATATTCCATAGGTTTTCACTCCTTAATACATCACTAGCTTCTGTCCAGTGGTAAAAGTAATAGTGATACAAGTTTTATGAAGTGTCAAGTGACCGGTTATTAAAAAAATAAAGGATTTAACTAACTGGATATCCTTTAAAAATATATGATTCCATACATATGCCATGTTAATGTTTGTGAACTGATTATTTTGAAGTCCATACAGGGAAGCTTACCCCCATAAATAATACCCCCATAAACACACACACCTTTTAACTAGTATGCAGAGCTTTTCAACATGAAACCTAATCTAAATCATCCAAATACTTACCTAAATACTGAGTCTTGAGTCTTTGTGCTGCAGAAAAAGAGGGTCTTTCTTCAGGTGTCCTTGTTGCTGTAAGGTGATGTGGTTACTCCTGATTGGCTGTCAATTTGTGAGGTCTTCAGAGGTCCTGAGAACAGCAAGAGCAGCATGGTGATATCACAATGTGGAGCAGTGAAGGGGCTTGTCAGCAGCAAACCCAGACTGGTTTTCCCTAAGAAGTACCAGAGAGGAACATATGGCTTCAGTCACGGTAAGTGGAAAAAGGCTTTGGCGGGCTTTTTAAAAAATTGGTGAAGGATTGGGTGGGATGAGGGAGATTTTATTTTTTACCTAGAGATGAGCTTTAAAAAATGTTTATCATCATAATCGTCATAGTGATTTAAAAAGCACCCTTTTACAAGTCCACAGGTCTTCTGGAAATGCAGGATTCTATTCATACCATTGCTGCTCAAAGCATGATAAGTTTGGAAATTAATTTCCTCAGCACTGGCAGCTGACTAGAACTAAATGGTTAATGCATAAATGGTATTATAGCTATGGCTATAGTTTCGGCTGACATTTTTAATTGGGTTTGTCTGGCAGTTGTAATCCATTTCAGTTGCCTACATAGGCTTTATTATGTTTGGTGGATGTTTTCTAAGGTTGCATGATAGGCGTATTCAGAGGAAACCTTTCCTAAGATAATGTACTAACGTCTCACAATGCAAACCCAACTGCATAACAGCCATGCTGACCATCTTGCTTTAATAATTGACTCATTAACCCACAACTAATTTGAAGATAAGCATGTATGAATTTTATGATGTGTATAATTTCTTTTACAATAGCAAGCTTTTTTAATAAAGGAATAATAAGTTCAGAATGGGCTATACCTCTAGCAACCAATCAGGAACTATTTTTAATTGCTTTGGCTTCCTAAACTCATGAATATTCAACTCTCGTTGCTTTGGATTATCCCTTTTGCACATCACCACTGCTCAGTGTATTCACTTTAATAAATAAGGTCAGCTGTGTATTGACAAAGGCTGCCTACATTTATGATGCATCCAACTATGAGCTCTGGCATCCCAGATTTTCCAAGAACTCCAAGAGAACTGTGATCTCAATTATCGGGCACAGCAGTGGTGAAGATGTGGTTAAGGGATGGAAAATGTCACCAGTCATGCAGCAAACTTTAAACCCACAACTCTATTTATTTTAACAGTACTATAGTGCTTTTCTAAATTATCTACTCTGGTAAATTACTCAATTGTGATATTTCCATTTAGCACCTGCTCGTTTTACATACGCTGGCAGTAATTGGGTTAATTGTCTGCTTTCACAGATAGCACATGATGACATTTTTCTCATTTAAGGTCATCATCATTGTTATCAGCTATGTTTTGGCAGCTTGAATTAGAAGAATTGCAGGCAAGGCTTTGTTGACCCACTTCTTTCTGCTTAAGGCCAATGGCTATTGAATCCTTTTTCAGGCATGTGCAACACACAGCCAGATGGTTACTTTACAAGACATACATTGTGTATGAACATCCTCTGCCGTTTCTTGCTGTATCTCATCCTCAGGACTGGCCTTTGTTTTACCTTGTTCTCCAGCTGTGCTGTCTTCACTTCTCCTGTTTAATGTTATCTTGTATAGTGGCATCTTTCATATATTATGCACCTCCTCTGCCCCGCCCCCCCTGAAAAAATGTTTATGTATATCCCACCTATTCTCACTAAAGAAGCCTCAAGCTTTTATTTAACAAATACTGGTACTACATTAACCTCCCTGGCGGTATTCCCGAGTGTAGCTCGGGGTAACATTTCAGTACCAAAAGCGGTAACCCCGAGCTACACTCGGGAATACCATGCGGCACTGCTCCGGCATGTGTTCTTCACTTACCTTACCCAGCGCTCCCACGATGTGTCCCCTGCAGCATCCCCGGCCATCTCCTCCGGCCGATGCCGGCATCCGGCTTCTGTGTCCTGTCCCTGTGACGTCGGGACGTACGGGCGCCGCCGGCGGCGGGAAATTTAAAAATTTTAAAAAATGTCATTTTTTTTTTTTTACATTTTACATAGTAAAACATTGCTGTCTCAACCAATTTCACATACATATTGTCCCTAGTGCTTTGTCCTGCGCCCTGCCTGCATTTTGTCTGTTCTTTCTGCCTGGAAACTGAGAAATGTCCATGGCGTCCAAAAAGTGTCCCTTTTGGTCAAAAGCGGTTTAGATCAGCTAGAGAACAGCGATAGTAAATCAGAACCACTTGCAGAATTGAGTGATAATGATTCGTGGGGGAAATTCGTCATCAGACACTGAAAACGATTTTGCGACTGAGCTCAGCAATGTGCGAACTTGGCGCTATATTTCACATTTCAGTGTTTTTGGTTTGATTATATTATTGAATTAAATTTTTTATTATTTTTATATTATTTTTATGATTATTTATTAAATTATAATTTATGATTTTGTGTTTCAAATTTTATCATACCCGGGATGTTTACTAGACTCTTGTTCGGACAGATTTCAGTGAGTTTTTCCTAAAAATTACAGCCTACAATAAAAAAAATACATATTTCCATGCAAAAAAATGGTATCGCTTTCAGCACCAAAAATCTGAAATAATCATACCGCCAGGGAGGTTAATACTTGTTGAAAATGTCCAGCAGCACTGTGATACATTGCAGCATTAATCAAGCACATTTGAGTTATTGGTGTCTTTTTAACAAAATTTCAGATTGAAACCATAAAAAGGAATCTTGATCTACCAAGCTGTGACTAAGGCTATGAATCAATGAATCTTTGCCAATAGAACAATATGGGGTTTATTTACTAAAGCTGGAGAGTCCAAAATCAGACTCCCTTCTGCATAGAAACCAATCAGCTTCTAACTTCAGCTTGTTCAATGAAGCTTTGGCAATGAAACCTGGAAGTTGATTGGTTTCTATGCAGAAGTGAGTCTGATTTTGGACTCTCCAGCTTTAGTAAATAAACCCCTATATGTCCATTGTGAATCTGTAAAACATTTACAGTCTTTTGCACATGGTGAAGCAGTGGCTAAAAGCCATAAAGTACAGATTGGCAGACAGCAGAACTATTGTAGCCATAAATTTACTTTTTCAAAATGCAAATTGGCTCTACTATATAAGCAGTCACGTTAAAGAAAATTTATAATATACAGGAACTAAAGCCCAAACTATTTTTTTTGTTGTTTTGGTTAGAGTGTTAAAGTGCTGAAGCCTTTGCCAGGTTGTCTTTGCTGTGTTCTTGCTGGGGGGGGGGGATTCAAACTCTCTATTTGTCCTTGTCACCATTGTCACTGGGAAAGTGAGATGAATCACAAAATTTAAAATTGTCACCAGAACAAGGATAGAGAGGAAATCTTCCAATGGTGACACCTGGTTTGATGACAACTGTCTACTAGGGGAATTGCCTTACTTAGAAGGGATTTCTTATCATCAGTGGAACGCAGGTAAAACCTGACTAGGGTTTTAACCACTTGCCTACAAGTGGTTAAAACCCTGCCCAGGCCAATTTTCAGCTTTCAGCGCTGTCACATTTTGAATGACAATTGCGCGGTCATGCAACACTGTACCCATATGAAATTTTTATATTTTTTTTGAGACAGATAGAGCTTTATTTTGGTGGTATTTAATCACCTCTGGGTTTTTCATTTTTTTGCTAAACAAACCAAAAACTACTGAAAATTTTGAAAAAAAAAATGTTTTTTCTTAGTTTTTGTTATACAAATTTTGTAAATAAGTGATTTTTCTCCTTCATTGATGTGCGTTAATGATGCTGCAAGGATGAGCACTGATAGGCTGCACTGATGGGCACTAATAGGTGGCACTGATGGGCATTGACAGGCATCACTGATGGGCACTGAAAGGCAGCACTCATATATGGCACTGATAGGCGGCACTGACTGGCATTGATAGGTGGCACTGGCTAGCATTGATAGGTGGCACTGACTGGCACTGATAGGTGACACTGAAAGGAAGCTCAGATGGGCACTGATATGTGGCATTGATGTGCAATGGTAGGCACTGATATGTGGCATTGATGAGGCTCTGATGGGCACTGGCAGGTGACATTGATGAGCACTGAAAGCTGGCATTGATGAACACTGACAGTAGTCACTGCTGGGGCTACTGACAGGTGTCCCCTCCAAGGAATACTGATTACTGGCTCTCCTCTCCTCATGAGCTGTCGCTCAGTGGTCCAAAGTCTTCTCTTCAGATAAAAGTATATTTTGCATTTCATTTGGAAATCAAGGTCCCAGAGTCTGGAGGAGGAATAGAGAGGCACAGAATCCAAGTTGCATGAGGTCCAGTGTGACATTTTCACAGTCAGTGATGATTTGGGGAGCCGTATCATCTGCTGGTGTTGGTCCACTGTGTTTTATCAAGTCCAAAGTCAGCGCAGCCCTCTACCAGGAAATTCTAGAGCACTTCATGCTTCCCTCTGCTGACCAGCTTTATGGAGATGCTGATTTCATTTTCCAGCAGGACTTGGCACCTGCTCAAATTGCCAAAAGTACCAATGCCTGGTTTAATGATCATGGTATCACTGTGCTTGATTGGCCAGCACACTCGCCTGACCTAAACCCCATAGAGAATCTGTAAAGTATTGTCAAGAGGAATATGAGAGACACCAGACCACACAATGCAGACAAGGTGAAGGCCACTATCAAAGCAACATGGACTTCTATAACACTTCAGCAGTGCCACAGGCTGATTGCCTGAATACCACACTGCATTGATGCATTAATTCATGCAAAAGGAGCTCCGACCAAGTATTGAGTGCATATTATACTGTACATATATTTCAGTAAGCCAACATTTCTGTTTTTAAAAATCTTTTTTTTATTGGTCTTATGTAATATTCTAATTTTCTCAGTTACTGAATTTTGAGTTTTTCACTAGCTGTAAGCTATATTCATCAAAATTAAAAGAAAGAAATGCTTGAAATATATTATTGTGTGTAATGAATATATAATTCTATACAATAACTATATACAGTGCATCCAGAAAGTATTCACAGTGCTTAACTTTTGCCACATTTTGTTATGTTGAAATCTTTGTAATTTATTAAAAATAAAAAACGAAAAAAAAACACATGTACATAAGTATTCACAGCCTTTGCTCAATACTTTGTTGAAGCCCCTTTAGCAACAATTACAGCCTCAAGTCATTTTGAATATGATGCTACCAGCTTGGCACACCTATTTTTGGGCAATTTCTTCCATTCTTCTTTGCAGTACCTCTCAAGCTCCATCAGGTTGGATGGGGAGCGTCGGTGCCCAGCCATTTTCAGATCTCTCCAGAGATTTTCAATTGGGTTCAAGTCTGAGCTCTGGCTGGGCCACTCCAGGAAATTCACAGAGTTGGCTCGGAGCCACTCCTTTGTTATGTAGGCTGTGTGCTTAGGGTCATTGTCCTGTTGAAATATGAACCATCGCCCCATTTCTAAGGTCAATAGTGCTCTGGAACAGGTTTTCATCAAGGATGTCTTTGTACATTGCTGCATTCATCTTTTCTTTCAGTCCTGATTAGACTCCCAGTTTCTGCCGCTGAAAAATATAACCACAGCATGATGCTGCCACCACGCTTCACTGTAGGAATGTTATTGGCTAGGTGGTAGGCGGTGCCTGGCTTCCTCCAGACATGACACTTGGCATTCAGGCCAAAGAGTTCAATCTTTTTTCAACAGACCAGAGAGTTTTGTTACTCATGGTCTGAGAGTCCCTCAGGTGCCATTTGCCTTTTTACTGAGGAGTGGCTTCCGTCTGGCCACTCTACCATACAGGTCTGATTGGTGGAGTGCTGCAGAGATGGTTGTTCTTCTGGAAGGTTATCCTCTCTCCACAGAGAAATGCTGGATATCTTTCAGAGTGACCACCAGGTACTTGGTTACCTCCCTAAGGCCCTTCTCCCTCGATCGCTCATTTTGGCCTGGTGGCCTGCTCTAGGAGGATTCCTGTTGGTTCAAAACTTCTTCCACTTATGGATGATGGAGGCCACTGTCATCATTGGGACCTTCAAAGCTGCAGAATTGTTTCTGTACCGTTCCCCAGATCTGTGCCTTGATATAATCCTGTGTCACGGTCTGGGTCAGGTTCAGAGACCAGTTGCTACAGCAGTGTAAGGCTTACCTGAAACCAGCAGGATAGGTACACCAGTGGGTCCCCCTGGGAATGACACAGGCTCACCTAAGGTGCGGGGTTTAAGTATTAACCGGTTTTCACCAGAGCTCCTAAT
Source organism: Staurois parvus (assembly GCF_062004578.1). Classification (NCBI taxonomy): domain Eukaryota; kingdom Metazoa; phylum Chordata; class Amphibia; order Anura; family Ranidae; genus Staurois; species Staurois parvus. Next base: position 4,893,931 of record NW_028318157.1, read on the forward strand.
GGTGGAGATGGATTTGGCTGCGTGTTAATACCAGGTCACAGATCTCAGGATCACCCCACCAGGGAATGAGCAAGCTGGAAACCAATAGTGGATCAAACAGTTTAGGGATCAAACGGAAGCAGAGTCAGTCACAAGCCAAGGGTCAGTCACAAATGGTAGTAGATTAGGATGAGGCAAAAATCGTAGTCAGTAGCAAGCCAAAGGTCGGTAACGAAGATGTAGACAGCAGCAGGAACGATAAGCGGGATATTGGCTGGCAAGGCACAATAATCTGGCAAGGAGGAAGTGCATGGACATGGCTTTTATAGGAAGTTCATGGGAGGAGCAAGGAGTTCAAGGTTCAAGACAAACAGGGCCAAGGCAGGATAATCCAAAGAATTGTCAAGGGAGCTGTCTAGCATTCCAGGTGGCTCAGTGAGGAGAACCATTGTCTCTCATCGCAGAAGGCCCAGGTTCAATCCCAAGCTCTGACATCCTGTCTCGGAGAACTACAGACAATTCCTTGAACTTCATGGCTTGGTTTGTGCTCTCACATGCGCTGTTAACTGGGGGACCTTATATAGATAGGATTATGCCTTTCCTAATCATGTCTAATCAACTGACTTTCCCACAGGTGGACTCCAATCAAGTTGTAGAAACATCTCAAGGATGATTAGTGGGAACAGGATGCACCAGAGCTCAATTTTGAGTGTCATGGCAAAGGCTGTGAATACTTATGTACATGTGTTTTTTTGTTGTTTATTTATAATAAATTGCAAAGATTTCAAAAAGAACTTCTTTCATGTTGTCATTATGGGGTATTGTTTGTAGAATGTTGAGGAAAAAAATGAATTAAATCAATTTGGAATAAATCTGTAACATAACAAAATGTGGCAAAAGTTAAGCTCTGTGAATACTTTCTGGATGCACTATAATATATGAGTTTCACTTTTTGAATTGAATTACTGAAATAAACATTTTGATAATATATGATTATTAAGATGCATCTGTACTTTAGACATAACCTCAAAGCTATTCAAGACATATGTACAACAAGACCAGAGTGGACAGTCACATCCTGAAATCAGGGTGGTTGTGTCTTTTCTCTAGTGAGATGGGATTTTGTGTGTGTGTGAACAACGGCAAGGAAAGTATTTGAATACAATACAAGGTACTAAAATGTACACAGTTTTATTAGTTCATCAATTAAAAGTGAAGAAAACTTCACAGTTAAAACCAAGCAGTATATAGGTGTCACATCAGCATATGGTTAACAACGGTATTGCAAAAATACATAATGAGCTTATAGAATCAACGCATTTCGCTGTAGTTGCTTCTTCAGGATCCATGCTTCTGATGAACCACTGCAATCAATATAAGATATACAAACATAAAATACAAAAACAAACATTTATAATATACATACATCAAATAGCCTGATGAATAACAGTTAAAGGACAAAAGTTTAGAAAAGAAAAAAAAAGGGTAAAGGTAAAATAAAAAGTGGGGGGGGGGAGGGAGGGGGAAAAAAAACTAAAAATCTGGGACAGCATATCCCCACCTAAAAGGGAGGGTGACCCATGGGGGGAACTGTGAGAGGAGGGCCAAAAGAGGCGTTCACCTGCAGCACATGGTCATGTATATCTGTATTTATGCCATAACACTTACCTCTATCACCAGTAGATATTTTAAAGGGTTGGACTCTTGTGCAGAAACATTCATTAATATGGAGGGGGGAGTGGATACTCCGTAGGTGAGATATCTTTAATGGGTGTGGCAGATATAATGCAATATCATCCTCTATAGAGACAAAAAGCAAAAAGAAACAGATATAACTTTACCCTTATAAACCACATCTATGCTCTCCCTCGCCCACCAATTTCACCTCATGTCTGTGCAAAGCACAGGTTAAAGTTGTCTCCAGAGGGTACTAGGCAGGGATGGTGAGTTTCCCCTGTCACTGCTTATCTACACATGCCTTGTCCATTACTCACCAATCATATAGGAGAGTAGCTGTCAAGCCTAAAAAATTACCTATGACACCAAACAAGAAAGGAAGGACAAAACTCACTTGCCTGCCCATAATAAGATCTCACATTTACATAGTTCCACTGGACATCCAACATAAGTGTCACAGTATAGGGAAAAATCAAGAAAATCAAGAAATTCAAGCTCACCAAATCCACAAGTTATGTCCATCCACACACATGCACCATTTTCTGCAGGAGACCACCAAGTCAAAGAATGCTACTCCTCTCTTTAGCCCTTTATATATAATATCCATCTTCAACAGATGCCACCTCCTGTCCCTCCTGTCCCCCAGTGTTTCACCCTAAAAAGGCCTCTCCCACATGGTCAGTGTGGAAGTGGCGGTGGAACACTTTCACACATATGTTGGGTCATCTCAAAATGGCGGCACTCCAATGTCATATCTGGCATTCAGCACCGTAAGTATCAAGGGTGCCATCTTGGAATCTCTCTATTGAGGATTCCAATAGCAAAAACAAAAGACACAATCTACCATACCCAGTGTTACCCAAAAAGAAATCGCTTGCAGCCGCCATCCCGGTTCAAACCCAAAATCAAGTGGGCCAACAGCCACAACCAACCAGAAGGAAAATAGAGGAAAAACATATCAATTAGTAAATATACCTTCCTAAATATACAGCCATGGGTCAACATACAAAGGAGTTAAAGGGTATGTCTGCACCAGACTGAAAAGGAAAACAAAAAAATAACTTTTTTTTTTTTTTCAGTCAAATCAATTGTAGTGGTTCTAAGAAAATTGTTTTGTTTGTGTCTACTGTGACCTCTAGATCCTATTTGCTAAAGCCCTTTATCACTTGAACACCCTATCACCCAACAGCCATGTTGTCTATTTTTGCCATGCCCATGAGGCCTACAATATGTAGGGCAGTAAATGTACATTTGGGTGAACGCATAGGCAACATTAAGGAGAGGATTCAAAGGACATAGTGTCCCTAAACACCATGCTGCTGTACGTAATAAAGATCCCTCAAGTATCATGTTTTTGTAGATTGATGAATGTGCTCTGTTTGGGGTGTCTTGATTTTAATGAAGGATGATTAGATCTTAAAATAAGGATTGGGCTAATTAACTAATAGGGATATACAGGCATTGTTGTTGCATATAGGGAAGGGGATCAGAAAAGGGGGGGGGGGTCTCTACGCTAACACACACACTGCCTCACAGAATCTTTCACACAAACCAAGGCTTCTTATCCAATTTTAAGACACACCTTCAGATGGGTCCCAAAAAATCATGTCCTTGATCCTTTGTGGGAGATATCTTGAAACAGAGGTCACCAAAGTTCAATCCTATTCCAGGCTCAGAGTTGAGTTTCTTTTGAAGACATGATCACACAGGATGTCCATCCAATCCTTCCCTCTGTAGGAATCTTGCTGGTAAGGTGTGGGGGCAGTGACTAGTCTCAGGAGTCCTACTGGTCAAATGATAATGACTTCATGCATTCCTCCAGTCCTCTTTGATGTTGGCCCTAATACCCTTTGCAATTTGAAGAAGCCATATTTCAATATATATCCAAGCTGCACTGATATAAATTTTTATCCAATATTACAATAAACTTGGAGGGAGGGTTGCTTTCAGAAGGGAAGTCTCAAGACTTGAGCCGAAATGGTTTTATAATTTGACAGCATTCTCTCCATATGTTTTAACTGACTGGGACATCAATGCATTTATAAAAAAATGAGTGACATCCCTGACTCTCTTTTCCCCTATCCTTTTTTTCTCTCCTTATCCCTGTTCTTTTTTTTTTATTGCCTTATGTTGAGATTTTTGGCATTATTTTTATATTTCATCATTTCTAAATAAAGGCGTATTTTATTGATTTTATAACTGTGTAATAACCATGAACATCATATTGGATTTGATAAACCCATTGTATCCTGGTTATATATTTCATTTTTAATTTTTTTGATTAAAATTTTTAATTAAATTATTTTACAAAACATTTTCCTAATTATTGT